>NW_016690457.1:660958-663557 GCF_001604755.1 Lepidothrix coronata
GCACAGAAAGCTCTTGCTGCCCATATGGTGCCCAGGCTGACAAACCAACTGAACCACAAAGCCAAATCTTCCAGGCTTTCTTTCCTGGCGATAAGGGTTGTTGTTTCCTGTTTTCAGACCTGCTTCCCAAATGCCAGCCTGAATCCCATAATTGCACACGAACAAAGATTACTCCCAGAACAAGGTGCCAGCACAGAAAGCTCTTGCTGCCCATAGAGTGTCCTGGCTGACCCACCAAGTACACCAGAAAGCCAAAGCTTCCAGTCTTTCTTGCCTGGAGTAATGGCTGTTATTTTCATTTTTCAGATCTGCCTCCCAGCTCCCAGCCCCCAGCCCTACTCTCATATTTGCATGCAAAGGAAGATTCCTCACAGAACAAAGGTGCCTGCACAGAAAGCTCTTGCTGCCCATAGAGTGCCAAACCTGGCCCACCAAGTGCATTACAAAGCCAAAGCTTCCAGTCTTTCTTTCCTGGGGATAAGGGCTGTTGATTCCTGTTTTCAGACCTGCCTCCTAACCGACAGCCCTATTCCCAAAATTGCATACAGATGAAGATTCCTCCCAGAACAAAGGTGCCAGCAGAAAAAGCTCTTGCTGCCCATAGGGTGCTCAGACTGAACCACCAAGTGCACTACAAAGCCAATGCTTCCAGTTTTTCTTGCCTGGCGTAATGACTGTTGTTTCATTTTTCAGACCAACCTCCCAAATGCCAGCCTGATTCCCAGAATTGCATACAAACAAAGATTCCTCCCAGACCAAAGGTGCCAGCACAGAAAGCTCTTGCTGCTCATGGAGTCCCCAGGTTGGCCCATCAACTGCACCACAAAGCCAAAGCTTCCAGGTTTTCTTTCCTGGGGATAATGGCTGTTGTTTCCTGTTTTCAGCCCTGCCGCACAACTGCCAGCCCAACTCCCAAAATTGCATACAAAGAAAGATTCCTCCCACACCAAAGATGCCAGCACAGAAAGCTCTTGCTGCCCATAGAGTACCCAGGCTGGCCCACCAAGTGCACCACAAAGCCAAAGCTTCCAGGCTTTCTATCTTGGGGATGAGGGCTTTTGTTTCCTGTTTTCAGCCTTGCCTCACAACTGACAGCCCCACTCCCAAAATTGCATACAAACAAAGATTCCTCCCATACCAAAGGTGCCAGCACAGTAAGCTCTTGCTGCCCATGGAGTGCCCAGGCTGACACATCAACTGCACCACAAAGCCATAGCTTCCAGGCTTTCTTTCCTGGGAATAAAGGGTGCTGTTTCCTGTTTTCAGCCCTGCCTCACAACAGGCAACCAGACTCCCAAAATTGCATACGAATGAAGATTCCTTCCAGAACAAAGGTGCCAGCACAGAAAGCTCTTGGTGCTCATGGAGTGCCCAGGCTGGCCCACCCATTGGACCACAAAGCCAAAGGTTGCAGGCTTTCTTTCTTGGGGATAATGGCTGCTTCCAGTCTTTCTTGCCTGGCATAATGACTGTTGTTTCATTTTTCAGATCTGCTTCCCAACTGCCAGCCCTACTAGCAAAATTGCAGGCAAACAAAAATTCCTCCCACACGAAAGGTGCCAGGGTAGAAAGCTCTTGCTGCCAAAAGAGAGCCCAGGCTGACCCAAGAAGTACGCCAGAAAGTCAAAGCTTCCAGTCTTTATGCCTGGTGTAATGGCTGTTGTTTAATTTTTCAGATCTGCTTCCCAACTGCCAGCCCGACTCCCAAAATTGCATAAGGATGAAGATTCCTCCCACACCAAAGGTGCCAGGACAGAAAGCTCTTGCTGCCCATAGAGTCCCCAGGCTTGCCCACCAGCTGCACCAAAAAACCAAAGCTTTCAGTCTGTCTTCCCTGCCGATAAGGCCCCTTGTTTACTCTTTTTTACCGTTCCTTCAGAATGACAGCCCGACTTCCAGAATTGAATACAAAGATATCTCACAGACTAAAGTTTCCAGCACAGAAAGCTCTTGTTGCTGATGCAGTGCCCAGCCTTTCCCTCCAACTGCACCACAAAGCAAAAGCTTCCAATCTTTCTTTCCTGGGGATAAGGGCTATTGTGTGTCCACCTCTTATTCCATACCATTTACGTCATGCCCACTCCCACCTTTTCCAATACATTCCATCACCACCTTTCCTGTAATTTGATATAAACTCACAGATCTCATTGTTTAGTGTATGAACTATGTCTATAAAACTCTGTTGAGTTCATTTAGCCCATGACTTTGGGCTCCATCTGATATAATACTCTGTCAGGACTGGAAAAATGGTGTCCAGTGTTGGATTGTTCCATGTTGAAACCAGTTCTTGTTCCATCACCATTCTACTTCTCTGGTCTCATCAAAGTTCATTGTTCATTACTCTCAGTGATTTTTATTGTAATACCCCTGACATGGCAAACAGCCAGCACAGAAGTGAGAATGCATAGTGCTATTAACATTATACAATTTTATGCATTGGCTATTCTCACCCAAAATCAAATCCCCTTGAGGCGCACACTGCATTTCCTATCCTCCTGAAATATCCACCAAGTGGACCTATGTCCTTGAACAACATCAATCCCATGGGTGGGTTTGCCTTTGCCTGAGGCAGGAATAACCCAGACTGTTTTCCCCAACA
>NW_016690457.1:664831-667229 GCF_001604755.1 Lepidothrix coronata
ATGGTAACTGACCTTAGCAATGAATCTCAGTGGCATTGCCCATGGCAATGGGCTGTAGCAAAGGGTTTGATGATGGTTGCCATGGCAACCAACCATAGCAACAGATGGAAGAGGAAGCTGTGATAGCACTAAGATTTTGTAATGGGGCTTTATGACAGTTGCCATGGTAACCAACCTGCATCAAGAAATTCAGTGCAGGTTGCCTCGCCACCCAACACAAGCCCTGGGTCTTTGTGCAGGTTGCCACGGCAACCACCCCTTGTAATTGGACCCAGTGGAAGTCTCCGTAACAAAAGTCCTCAGCAACTAGCATTGGAGGAAGTTACCACGGCAAACCACCATCATGACGGGTCATTTGCTGGTTGCCATGGAGACCACTGCCATAGCAATGGGTCTCTGTTTAATTGTTCATGGAACCAGTTTCCAGCAACAAGTCTTCTAATGGTTACCGTGCCAACTGATCGTATCAAAGGGTTTCAGCTCACATCTCCATGGAAGCAGTCCCAGTAATGGGTTTTAACTATGCCTTGGCATAGTTGCCACGTTTAACTATGCCATGGCAACCAGCTATAGCCACCAATCTCAGTGAATGTTCCCACGGTAACCCAACTCTAGTAACTGGACTGTGATTGTTTCTGACCTCAGCAACCAGCTTGTGGGAATGTTGCCATAGCAACTGCCATAGCTATGGCTCATCAGATGGTTTCCATAGAAACCAACCACAGCAATGGACCTGTATGGTGGTTGTCATGGCAACTGGCCCTGGCCATTGGTCTCAGTGCAGGTGTTCATGGAAACAGTCCCTGTCAATGGACTGAGGGATGGTTGCCATGGCAACAGCCCTAGGTCATGAGAAATGGTTCTGGTTGCCATGGCAAGAGTCCCTGGCAATGGACTGATAGTCCAAGTGCTGATTGCTATAGCAACAGTCCCTACCGATGTCTGAGTCTGTTTCTCCAGCACTGCCCCTCACACCTGGTTCCATCGCTAATTGTGGTGACATCTGAGCACCTGCGGGACGGGGTACAACCCAGAGAGCAAAAGGGACCAAACTCCTGGGCTGAGGCACAGACAGTTCCATGGGAGCAGCAAAAATCAGGAACTCCCTCCCTGCTTCCCACAGGCAGGGGGTGTTCAGCATCCCCATGGGAGCAGGGCTCCCCCTCAGGGAATGGTGACTTCAGGACACAAACATCATTGTTCCCAGTGTTCCTTCCTTCCCCAGTCTGCCCTCCTTTCCCACACCTGACAGTGATGCCACATGGTCTGGGACATCGCTGGGGTCAGTTGGGGTCACCTGTCCTGGCTGTGTCCCCTCCCAACTCCTGGTGCACCTCCAGCTCCTTTTGCTGACAGGACAGGATGTGGAGCAGGAAAGGCCTTGGCTCTGGGCAGAAACAAAAATCTCCCAGAATTTTCCCCCCTGTTTCCAGCCCAGTCCCAGAGAAGCCCCCTGGAAGAAAACTTACTCTCTCCAAGCCCAAACCATCTCCCAGTGCCCATTCCCCAGCACCAGGTCCCACAGGGTCAGTGCTGTGCCCCTGCCCCAGCAACAGGGCATTGGGATGGTTGCCATGACAACCAACCTTAGCAATGGATTCTTACATTGCTTGCCATGGCAACCAACCTTTCAATAAGATTGTGGGATGGTTTCCATGGCAAACAACTCATGGAAGTACCCAGGAGTGAGGTCCCTGGCAATGGAGATGGTTGCCATGGAAACTGCAGCAACGGTCTCCCTGAAGGTTGTCATAGCAACTGCCATAGCAATGGGTCTTTTTGATGGTTGCCATGGCAACCAGACTTAGCAACAGGTCTCAGTGCAAGTGTCCATGACAACAGTCTCTGGCAATGGGTTTCTATGATGATTGCTGGGACAGCTGACCCAAGCTGCCACGGAAATGTCATAGACCCAGAATTCCATGGCACAAGCCCATAGCAATGTGCCCTAATGCAGGTTTCCACGGCAACCAACTATCACAACTGGTCCAAATCTTGGTTGCCATGGCACCACACTTAGGAAGGCGTCCATTGATGGGTGCTGTGGTAACTGACAAGCGGTATAGGATCGTAAATTGCTGCCATAGCAACAGACTCTGGCTACAGGACTCAGCTTGTTCCCATGGCAACCACCCCGGGGTGGTCGCATCTCCATGGAGCTGCCATGGGCCATGCATGAGCAACGTCCTGGTGATGGTTGTCATGGAAACTGACCACAGCAACAGGAAATTGTGATGATTGCTAAGGAGCCAATTTGCCACAGCACTCACAGAGGCTTCATGGTGACAACAGAGGTGTCTATGCTGCTAAAGAGCTGTGATGTCCCATGCAGTGACAGGGCTTCCATGGTGATATCCCAGGGGTCTGGACTACAAACCAGATAATAATAATAATGGCC
>NW_016690457.1:667683-675461 GCF_001604755.1 Lepidothrix coronata
TGTCAGAAGACCCTGCCTTTAAAATCTGGGACTGAGGATCCCCATGGGACACCTGTGCCCGCTCTTCCAACTTTTCCTCACTCTCTCACCCCTTCCTCATCATCCTCACAATCCCCAGCTCCCCTGACAGCTTGGTATCCTGTTGTAGACGACGGGATAAAGACACTTTTAGACCACAAAATTGATCAATAACTTATCCAACTTTATTGCTGCGTGCTTTGTGCTTATAAAGGTTACTAATTAGCTTCATACATATTACAAAAGCTAAGCTCATCATTGGTTTCTAATTACCTAAGTTATATTTGCGCAAATGCTGTTCCTTTCACCTTCTTATGGTTACTTGTTAGCTATTTACTCTGCTTTCCCATCCGCTTTATTCTATTCTCCTGTCACGTACCCAGTTTCACAAATACAGTGGCCTTCTAATAGTTTTCTCTTACCGTGGGACCAAAGATAAAACTTCTCTCTCATGTCCTCTTTCTATTAACCATGTTTCTGTAATACTTTCCACAGTATCCCCCCTCACCTTGCTTGGATTTGGTACCCTAGCCCCTCTCAGCTCATTTTGATGGTCCAAAGCCCCACCTTTTCCTCTCTCTCCTCCCCCTTTCCAATTGTCCACAATCCCCAGTCATCACTGGTCTTGGTTTGGGTTGTCGCACCCCTGTCCCACTTGGTTTGGTTGTCCCACTCCCTCTTTCCTCCTGCTTTCCCACTGTCTCTCCCCTTCCCGCTCCCCCGAGTTCCCCTCGCCCGCAGCTGGGGGGGTTCCCAGCACCACCAGTCCAGCCCCAACTCCTCCCACACAGCCCATCCCCAGCGCTTGGCAGGTGCTGACACCCCAAAAGCAACCGGGCAGTGCTGGGAGGGTCCCCAAAAGCGGTCCTGGCCCACACAGCACTGGGAGCACCAGTCCGGTCCAGTTTGGAGCAGGCAGGTGGCATCAGCCGTCCTGGGCAGGGTCAGGCCCCTGCCGCAGCTGCCACCATGCTAAACTGAGCCTGAACTTGATCAACAGTTTATGCCTAGAGGCCCAACAGCACTTAACTTAACAGCACTTAACTGATAACTGAAGTCAAACAATTTAGCAAAGCATTCATATAGAATTTACGACACCATAACAGTAACTCACTTACAGGCCTGACCAACTTACAAATCCAAAGTGCTGAAGAATCCAGGAGAGCAGCGTTCCCAGGACATTTGTTATGGCAGATTCACACTCACACAGATAGAAAGAGTCTGGATAAGGTACCTGGGAACAATTCCCTTGGGATTCAGGAAAATCCTCCCTTGGGATGCCATTGCACATTCTCAGAAGAACGGCTGAGCCTCAAGGAGTGAGAGGGATCAGCCACGCATCTGCTGTCAGTCAGGATCCTCTGAGTGCAGCAAATGGGAGAGCTGGGGGCTCTGAGAGGCCCAAGCAAAGGGAGGTTGCTGTCACAGCTGCTGCGGCCTCAGAGAGCTCAAAGGGTCTCAATCAGCACCCCTGGTTATGGGGCCCACACAGAGGGGACTTTAAGGTACAGGAATTGTCCATCCTGGCCCCAGTTCAGGTTAGGGACTTTCTCTGAAAGTTGGAGAACAAAAATACGATTCCACTTGGGTTGTTCTTCGGGCAAGAAAAACAAGTTTCCAAGGGCATTGGTTAAGCAGGAGCTCATTAGACAGCACCAGTTCCTATGAACAGACAGTGTTTCTGAGCAGCTCAAAAGCAGCTCAGCCCAGGGGCTGTTCATCAAGGCCGAGGCCTAATGAGCATTTCTCAGATCATAGCGAGGCCTGGGGGGGAGTAAAGCACTACCATAGTGTGTTACAAGGAACATGGGTCACCAGAAATGTTGGTCAACAGGCCTTTACTCACCAGGTCTCTGTCCAGTGTGAGTCACTGTGGATCATCCAACATGGGTTCTCCGAAGGGTGATGGAGTTGGAGCAGCGGACGAATCTCTTCCCGCACTTGGGGCACTCGGATGTCTTCCCTTACCAGTGGGTCCTTTGGTGTGAGGTCAAGGCAGAGCTATGGTTGAAGCTCTTCCCACACTTCAAGCACCTGTAGGTCCTCTCCATGGATGACAAGGCTCAAGCTGCAGTTGAAGCTCTTCCCACATTCCAAGCACTTCTAGGGCCGTTCCCCACTGTGGAAGTGCTGGTGGTACGTGAGGCTGGAGCTCTTGCTGAAGCTCTTTCCACATTCCCCACATGTGTAGGGGTGGATCTTCTGGTGGTGGATCAGGTGGGACCTCCAGCTGAAGCTCTTCCCACATTCCAAGCACGTGAAGGGCTTCTCTCTGCTGTGAAGCTGCTCATGGACCACCAGATCAGAGCTCTGGTGGAAGCTCCAGCCATCTTCCCAGCACACGGGGGGTCTTTCCTCCTTGAAGGACCATGGAGTGGGTTTGGAGCCCTTTCCCATGGGGAATGTTTGTGGCTTTTCCTCCCCGTTGCCTTCCTGCACAGTGGAGCTGTTCAAAACAGCCTCTTCCATGAGGTTCTGTCAGGGGGATTTGTCCTCCATGGTCTCTGTCCTCAAGTTGTTATCTGGGGGAGGAAGGACAAGGAGAGGGAGGAACAGAGGAGAGGAAGGAACAAGGAGAAGGAAGAAGGAGAAAAGGGAAAAAGAAGAAGGAATGAGGGAGAGGAAGGAACAAGTTGAAGAGGAAGCGAGGAGAGGAAGGAGCAAGGAGAGGAAAAAGGAGAGGAAGAAGGTGAGAAAGGAAAACGAAGGAAGACGAGGAGGAATGAAAAAGGAGAAGGAAGGAGGAGAAGAAGAAACAAGCAAAAGGAAGAAGGAGAGGAAGGAACAGGAAAAAATGGAGTAAGGATGTGGGAGGCGTGTCTGGGGGCACAGGGGATGTGCCCAGGTGCAGAGCCCAAGGAGCATGCCCCAGATCTAGTAAGCTGGTTGGTTAAGAAAGTCACATGACATGTGACTTTCGAGTCACATGTTTATTCAAAAGCGAGCGCGAGTTTTGAATAAACTCTCTCTTCGACCACACCATCGCATGAGAGCATCATTTATTCCTTGTTATACAAGGGCCGTGCCGTTACAAATGGCGCCTGAACGTGGGACCTTTTAGCTTATATTAAGCAGATATTTACCCTGAATCAGGTATGTAAGTGGTGGTTTCCGGCTATCAAGTCTATTAGTTTGACTTGGGAATCTTTAACCACAAAAAACTTTGACGTCAGTAAACCATGGTCTTAGGGAATCTAAGAAATGGACAGTTAGTTTAGCGAGCTCAAAAATATTAGGAAAGTGCACGGAAGAAGAGAAGAAAGAAGTTGAAGAAGAAACCGAGAGGTCAGAGAAGCCACCGGCAGAGCGGAGAGGGTCAACGCAACATCAAAAGCGGTGAGTCTGACTGGGACGCATTCCACACGCCTAAGGCTACTCCCTGGGCGAAAGCGTGCCTGCAGCTCGGAGACCCGAGCCGCGGAGCACCTTAAGATCATCAGGGAAAAGCCTGTCGGTCCCCGAGTGTTGGTCATCTGCTAAAAGCGGCTCTGTCGCTGCTGACTACTCCAGACCACGTGCGTGAAACAGCGTTGCCGCTGCCGCGTCTTAGCAACCCCAGCCACCGCTGACCCCCACGGAGCCCCCGTTCCAGTTTTCTCTCCAGCAGACTGGCCGCGGCTCCCCGCCTGCTCGCCACCGCTTACTGACCCCGCGGCATGCTTAAAAAGCACTGCCGGAAAAAAAGCCCCTATGCCACATTTAAACACCGAGGGCTTTACCAAGGCGCCGCGCCGCACCTCCGACACAGCGCGCCCCGACCCCTGCCTGTCTGTGACGACAGTGTAGACCCTCCAAGCTGAGGAAAAACCTTTCAGAAACCGCGGAAACCCCAAAAGAACTTTTTGCCGCTTTTCACCGCTTTTTGCCGCCGGACCGGCGCTAGGACCGCCCGCCGGCCCCGCGTCACGCGGCGCCCGCCGAGCCGCGCGCGCGGGTCCCAACCCGCACCTGAGCCACTTGCCGCCACACCAACATCTGCAGCCGCCCCCCATGGCCCACCATCGCCGAGACAGCCTGCCGAGCTGCCCCATGCCGCAGCTGCCCCAGCCGTGCGCACAACCACCCACACCACTGGAGCCGCCCCCCCCCCGCGCCGCAACCGAGACAGCCTGGACCCCGCAGCCACGCCGAAAGAAAGAAAAAAAAGCCGCAGAGAAAAGACTGCCAGATAGCCCAAAACTGCTACAAAAGAACTCAAAACATGTGCTCCCAGCCGCTCGAGATAAGGTAACATAAGACACCCTGTTTCCATAGAAACCTCATTATACATTGAAGCGAAACTCAGACTCAAGTGTTTTGCTAAACTTTGCCACATAAAGCAGTTTACTCTGTCATAAACTCTGCCTGCACAAGGCACACAGAAAAAACAAACCAGCAACCACGTGGCAGCCATGGCCGCAGCCATTTCCCCCCCCCCCAGACTAAACTCCGACCTTTCTTTTCAGGCCAAGGCGCAGCCCCGCCCCACCCACAGACACAGGGAGGGAGCCAGCCCTGCCCCCTGCTCGTCGTCTGCACCGCCCACCATCCCCCCCCAGGGAACTGGTTTTGCCAGTGCTACAAGGGGGGAGAATTGGGAGGAATGGAAAGGATGGGGGGAGGGGGAGAAGAAGGGGGAGAAAGAGCCAAACATATTTCCAACGGGAAGCATTAAAAAGGCACATGAGGAGAAGTCAGCTAACATGTGGGAACAATGTCTAGACGAGGCACTTCGTATGGAAAGCCTGAATAATAATCAGGCATGCCCAAACGATACTAGCCAAAGGCAACCCGCTCAGAGTCAAGCCCTGCATAGGGCTACAGAGAACCTGAGGCATTTGATAAGAGGTTCTGGTATGTCTTTAATCCATATTTTTACGTATTTGGAGGCATTGACTTGCATCGACCTTTTCACCATATATGACTGGGAAGAATTACTAAAATTAGTTCTTAGTGACACCCAATATACAGTCTGGTTAGCTGACTTTCAGAAAAATTGCTCTACTTATATTAAATACCCACAGGCAAGCATCACAGTACATCAGTTAAGCGGGGATGCAAATTATAACTCATTAGATATACGATCAAAACACCATAGAGAAATATGCGATGTAGTAGTGAGGCAAGCCATAAAAGCTATGGAAAACATTCACACTGCAGATCCAAATGATTACCTATCCAACATTAAAGAGCTACAAGGTTATACTGAGTTAAATTTAAAATGCTTGGACCAGCTGCAGTATGCTTTAAACAAGCAAATTGAATACAATGAAGCCAGAGAGAGGCTGTACAAGCACTTGGCTTTTGAAAGAGAAAATGCAAGAGCTTTGCAGAGCCCTCCTACAGGGGAGAACTGTGACTTTATTGAGCTGGTACAACCCTATCAAAAAGCTAGCTCTGAGAAGCAGCTACCTGCCTCTCTAGCTGCAGCTTTAGATGCCCAGATAAGAACACAGAAGGAAGTCAGACACACAGCTAGCTGTTTTAGTTGTGGAGAAATAGATCACTCTCAGGAAGATTGTCCATGGAAACCCCTAATAGCAACATTCCATAAGTGCCCTAGCAGCAGAGAAATAACTGAGTTATACCAAGAGTGCCATAAGCAAGGCAAAAGATGTGCTACAAGCATTATACTGTTTGTAGCAGCAATGCTTGCTGTAATCTTTTGTGGTACTACCTTTCATGTGCAAAAGAGAAAACTACTTCAGGCAAGCCACAATATACCAATAACCAGCCCCAAAAATAACCATGTACCCTGTACCCCAAAGAAAGGTGACAGGTGGAAAACATTACAGATGCTAACAGCAGAACGCACAGTCAAAAAACATGCAGAAGCCTTGCAGATCGGACTGCCTCTACCTATAAGGCTTCTAGCAAATTGGTCACGAGTGGTAACTGATTCAAAAAAACATTCCCTTACCATCCTCCATCACCCTAAGGATGCCCAGAAACCCCTCTTTCCCATCATGGTTTTAAGCAGTGCACAATTTATCCAAAATCACTGCTGGGCTAACCTTCCTCAGAGGATGCAAAATACTTCAATGAAGTATCAAACAGCCATAATACATCATTATGCAGAAGACACATTAATAACCACGACCACAAGAAATGAACTGCTAATTATTTCTGCTGCTTTAACCAAAACTGCCCAAAGTGCAGATCTTCAGGTTGTTTCAGGAGGAATCCAACAGCCACAACTCTGGACTTGCCATGGAGAGGACAACACAGCAAAAAAGCTCTACACAGGTGACACAGCTCAAGGTAAAATACATTTATATTTACGCAAGTTGCAGAAAACTCAAAGGGCTACCAGTTGCTTAAAACCGGTTTCAACCATAAACAGAGGGGACCTACACCCTCTCTTTGTGTTGTTAGGGGAAAACTCCAACTTAAAGTCTGACGAATTGCTAGCTGCAGAGGCAAACCAAATGTTAGAAAATTATACCAAGGTAATAAAAGGCAAACAAAACAGGAGAGATCCTGAAAGGCAAATCTGCCTAGTTTTTGTTTCCAGCAGGTATGAAGCATTGCAGTTTTGTTTCAGTGAAATCAAACTGAGAGAAACCCGCTGTTAGTTCTAAAACAACTTTTCTGTCATGCCATACCACCTAAATCTGTGTAAGTTGCTACTGAATTTGCAAACATGTCATTTGAGGCAGAGCACAACTGAGGAACTGGACGGAAGAAATCCTGCCTTTACCAACATTCCAACTCTGAAAAACAATTTGGATAGGATGACAGCTGAGGATGCTGGATTTCAAGATGCCCTGGCAAGTTTTAGTGGTAATATTTTAATTCATCTCCTTAACCACAGATTGTGGCAGAAATCAACAGTTTACCTTTAAAGGTCATACCAGATGCAGACCTGAACCAGTGAAAGGCCTCAGGGCCTTCACACATGCATCTAGGAAAACATAATATGTTGCAATAGACTTAAATAAATCCTACCACGGAACAGTAAGGAAACTACAAGCCATGAACAAAGCTTCTGTATAGTTCTGGACTGATTGTCATTCATACTACCTTGGGAAAAATTTTAAACAATTCTCTGATGTTATGATTGTGCTTATTATGCTATGAAGCTGATAATCTGTTTTGAAGGTTAATTTCCGTGAGATATTGTTAACCCTTACCTGTTTGAAATGCGTTCTGTTTGGTTCCTGTAAGTTACAGAAGGTATGAATTCTATACCAAATGCACACAAAATCACATCCTAACATGCCACAGCCAATAACTGACAGAAACCGAAAAGCTGCAAAAGCAGTAATGATTAACACTATACCCAGGGTTTTAAGGCAAGCAATCGCCTTATTCATTCTCCATCAGAATATAGGTTCTCTAGGAAACCATTCAAAATAACAATTAATAAAAACTACAACATCAAGACATGCCCACATTGTCAAGAAACCATACTCAAGCCGCCTCAAGAAAACATTAACCCTAGCTGGTTAATGGCAAGTGAGATCTGACAGATAGATATATACATCCTTGAATTAGACATATTGAAAATGTACATGCAAATAAATACACATCCACAAAACATAATTTCAGACTAATCCATAAATCAGTAAAGGCATATATTGAAACACGTGCTACGTTTAAACAAAAAGGGGGAGAACTGGTGTAACCTGTGAGAACATCTGTAAAAAGCTATGTATGTTATCAATTTTTGAGTTGTTACAGTGCTGAAAGAAGCAGGTCTGAAAAGCAGCACAAACCTCAGGCGTTTGTTTCCCCCAGGTTGCTAATCATAGTAAGATTTGATTTCAGGATGATGGATG
>NW_016690457.1:677029-678609 GCF_001604755.1 Lepidothrix coronata
CTCAATACTCATCAAAAAATCTTCAAAATATGAAGAGTCATCAAAAAAAATCCCCAAATACCAAGATTTAGCCCAAAACCCCTCCAAATCATCAATACTCATCAAAAAATCTTCAAAATATGAAGAGTCATCAAAAAAAATCCCCAAATACCAAGATTTAGCCCAAAAACCCTCCAAAACACCAAGATTCACCCCCAAAAACCTCCAAAAGTTCAAGATTCAGTGAAATAAAACCCTCCCAAGGAGTTCCCCCTCTCTGGTCTCTCCACTTCGGGGTTCTGGGAGTTCCCTGTCTCCAGGCTGTAAGGGATGCTGTGAAACACAGGGGTCCCTCCTCTCTAGTCTGCTCCCTTTGGGATTCTGGGGGCAGTCCTTCTCTGGGGTCCCCCTGTTTATGGATGTTGGGGGTTTTGGGGGTCCCAGGGGTACCTTCTCCCCTCATTCTCTGCTACAGGGTGCAAGGAATCCCAGGGGTCCCCCCTCTCTGGGGTCCTTCCTTCTTCACGCTGCTGGGGATCCTGGGAATCCTAGGGATCTCCCCTCTCTGGGATCCCTACTTTGGTGTCCCAGGGGTCTCCCCTTTCTGCGGTGTCCCCTCTCCAGACTGCTGGGGGTCCTGAGGGTCCCCTCTCCAGGGCCCCTGTTTCAGGGTCCCAGGGGTCCCCCCTCTCCGTGCTCCAGGCTGGCAATGAAGGGCCTGACCCAGGAACACCCACCCCCACTGCGGGGGGGGACACATGCATCCTCCTGCCTACTGCCGGGACTCTGCCGGCAGTTTTTTGGGGACCCTCAAAAAACACCTAACAGGAACCTCAATATCCCCCCGAGGGGCATTTGTGGCTCATTTTTGAGCCTTCAAAGATCCAAACGTCTCCCCCGAAAACCCCCCAGAAATCCCCCAAGACATTTGGGGTGAGCTCCCCCTCCCCAGTCACCTTTGGGATGCAGGGGGTGGGGTGGGATGCTCCTGGGGGTGGGGGGACTGCGGATACAGTCAGCAGCAGAACAGCAACCTTCCTGCTCTTCCTGCTCCTTTTCCTCTGCTATCCCTGCTCTTCCTCCCACTCCTCCTCCTCCTGCTGCATTCTTCCTCCACCTGCTCCTCCTGCTCCTCCAGGCAACCCTGGCTGTGTGTATAGACTTGGAACAAGAGGCTGGAGAACAGCTGCAGGAAAGGGCCCTGGGGGTCCTGGTGCATGGCCAGTTGGCCATGAGTCAGCAGTGCCCCAGCAGCCAGGAGGGCCAACCCTGTCCTGAGGGGCATCAGGCCCAGCGTTGCCAGCCAGGGAAGGGAGGGGATTGTCCTGCTCTGCACTGGGGCATCCTCACCTCAAGTTCTGGGGCACTTTGGGGCACCACAGTATAAAAAAGACATGAAGCCATAACAGAGCGTCCAAAGGAGGCCATGAGGATGGGGAAGGATCTGGAGGGAAGGCCTTACGAGGAGCGGCTGAGGGCACTTGGTTTGTTCAGCTTGGAGAAAAGGAGACTGAGGTCAGACCTCAGTGGGGTCTTTAACATCCTCCTGAGGGGCAGTGGAGCTGCAGGTACTGATCTCTTCACTCTTGTGACTAGTGACA
>NW_016690457.1:678893-680480 GCF_001604755.1 Lepidothrix coronata
GGGGGGGCCCCCCCCCCCCCCCCCCCCCCCCCCCGCCTCGTGTCATGTAGGTGACCGGGGAGGGGGAGCTCGCCCCAAATATCTTGGGGGTGTCTGTTTGTTTTTTTCCTGGGGGTGATTGGGGATGTTTGGGTCTTGCAGGACCCCAAAGCTGAGACGCAGATGGGGGTCCTGGGGGTAACTGGGAAGGGGCTTGGGGGATGTTTGGGGCAACCGGTACAGACTTTGGGGGGTCCTGGAGGCAACTGAGAGGGAGTTTGTGGGTCTTGGGGGTACCTGGGAGGGAGTTGAGGGGAGCCAGGAGAGGGACTAGGGGTGTGATTTAAGCAAATGGGGAGGATGAGAAAGGGGTTTGGGGGCTCCTGGGCAGTCCAAGAGGGGACTGGGGGAGGGTTTGGGGACTCCTCAGGGGACCGGGGACAACAGGGAGTGTGGTTGGATGGTGCTGGAGGGGCTAGGAGGGCGTTTGGAGATTCCTAGGGGAGCTGGATAGGGACTTGAAAGAGGTTTCAGGAGTCCTGGGTGGGCTGGGGGCGACTAGGATGAAATTTAGGAGGTCGTGGGGGTGTCTGTGAGATGTTTTGGGGGCTCCTGACCCCCCCGGACCCCCAGAGATGCTGCTGGACACCAACCACAGCAAGATGCTGATGGGGGTCGGGGTCTTTGTGTTGGGCTTCGTCTTCCTGGCACTGGACCTCGGCTTCTACCTGCACCAGAAGGTGAGGAGGGTCCCCAGGGGTCATGTCCTCCTCTCCCTGGAGTGTGTGTGACCCCCCAGGGGACTCCCCAACCCTGGTGTCACCCCCTTTTCTCTCTGCCCAGAGATCCTGAGCCAGCGGTGGCCACAGTCCCTCCCCATGGCCTCAGGCCCAGACTGGACACCCCTTGTCCCCCTGATGATTTTGGGGGGCATCATGTGTCCCCCCCTTCCCCGTTGTCTCTCTGCCCCTGCCCAGCTGCTCCCAGTGGCCCCAGTAAAGCTTCCAAGTTCTTCCCAGTCCCATTTTTTGGGGGGTAGTGACGGGGCCTTGGGGCAAACAAATAATGCCAATATCACCATGGGAGTCTCCTCTAGACCTCCCAGCCAGGACAATGATACCGATGGATTATTCTTTGAGGAGTTAAAGGACACTTCCAAGTCAACTGCCCTTGTCCTCATGGGGGACTTCAACTTGCCAGAAATTAATTGGGAGCATCACACAAATGATACAACCCAGGCCAGAAAATTCCTTAAAAAACCTGGATGACAACTTTATGGAACAGGTCCTAGAGGAGCTGACTTGGAAAGATGCCCTCCTTGATCTGCTGCTTGTCCACAGAGAGGATCTTGTGAGCAAAGTGGAGATTGGGGCCGTCTTGGCCACAGTGACCTCAAAGTGATCAAGTTAAAAATCTCTGTTAACAGGAGAAAAAGTGCCAGCAAAACCTCAGCTCTGGCCATGAGGAGAGCAGACTTCAGGCTGCTCAGGGAATTAGGAAGGAAGGTCCCCTGGGAAAATTCTTTTGCAGGTGCTGGGGGCCATCACTGCTGGTCACTTCTCAAACATCACCTCCTAAGGGCACAGGAGCAGCAATTCCCAAATGTTG
>NW_016690457.1:685250-686543 GCF_001604755.1 Lepidothrix coronata
CTTTTGCAGGTGCTGGGGGCCATCACTGCTGGTCACTTCTCAAACATCAACTCCTAAGGGCACAGGAGCAGCAATTCCCAAATGTTGGAAGTCAAGCAGGTGAGACAGAAGGCAGCTTGGCCGAGCAGGGATCTTGTCTTGGAGATAAGGCAAAAGGTGGAAGCAAGGTCAGGTGACATAGGAAGAATTCAGAGATGCTGTTTGGCACTGTAGGGAGAAAAACCACTGGCCAAAGCTCCCCTCCCCTTCAAACCACCAGGAACCCACTCACTCCCCCTGCACTCCCCACCCCTTGCACAATTCCCAGAAGGACTCCTGCCAAAGCCAAGGCCTGCAGGGCACACACACACAGGGCCTTGCCAGGGCTGGCACACAGGGAGATGACACTGCTTTGGGGCAGTGGGGACGGGAGCCTCAGGGATGTGGTCCTGCAAAGACAGGGGCCCAGGCAGCTGGGGCTGGCCCTGCAGGGTCAGAACCCCCTCCCTGGGGCAGCCTTTCTACCCCAGCCCTGGGCTGGCCCAGCCTCCTCCCCCTGCACACTCCCCCACAGCACAGACCTCACTGGGGCATTTGCTGCTGGGACCCTGCAGAGCTCCCCAGGGGAACACCACCTTTGTGAGCTCCTGAATGATCCTCTCTGCCCAGGAGTGGCCCCTGGCAGCCACAGAACCAAAGCCCCACCCCCCACACCGCAGCCCCATCTGTGTGCAATGGACCTCCGGGGCTTCCCTTGACAAAGCACCCAGTCCAAACTCTTACCAGATAGAAAATGGGGGACACCACACAGGGATGCTTTTAGGAAATAAGTACAAGCTTATCTTGACTGCTGGGGGGGGTGTAATTTTTTATTCTTAATGTTCTGAGTTATCCATTTGGGGGATAGATGTCCTAAAGGTACTGTTGTGTTCCATTTGGAGGAAGTATTTTTCAAAGAAATCCAGGCTGCGTGCATGATACAGAGGAAGCTGTCAAGCCTTTGACCCACTTCTAGAAAGTTGTGAAAGAACAGCTACCAAGCCAGGGCAGTGAATCCGAAAAATCGGTCCGAGAAACTGCTCAGAGACTTTTTTATCTTTAAGCAGCAAGGTATTTGTTTATTCAGGGGCCTCTGGTGGTCTAGTGGTTAGGGTGCAGGACTCTCACCGCTGCGACCCGGGTTCGATTCCTGGCCCCCCGGGCAGATGGAGCTCGTTAGCCCTGTGAGGCAATCCATCTAAGAGAAGGTCACTCTAAACAAACCTACGTTCTGAGGCCCTCACTGCCACTGTCCGAGTTTCACTCGGCCCCGGC
>NW_016690457.1:686636-692763 GCF_001604755.1 Lepidothrix coronata
ATATATATATATATATATTTGCTATAGCTTTGGCTGTTTTGTTTCTTTCTTTTCTCTCCCCCTTCTGGGAAACGGGTCCTTGTTGTCGGGTTTCGGGGGCTTGGCGGGAAGCCAGCTCGGAACGTGCACAGTCCAGTAAGTAGAACAGAAGGAGCACAGATCATTTTGGATGTTGGTAACTTGTTTGCAGGCCCAAATTTCTTAGTTAACTCTTTTGGGCCTAGCCTCCTGTTTCATTCCCCCCTTTTTGTTTAGAATTTACGAATTCTTTCGTCAAGTTCTAATGGATTTTGATAGGTATTCATCACAGCCCACCTTATCTGCATCTTTCTAACCATGATGCTTGATTTGTACCATAGCTGAACAATTAGGACCAGTAGTAGAATCATGCCAGCTCCTAATACCAGTATTGGATGTATCAAATAGTGGAACACTCGTGATGCCGTAGGGGAGTATCCTGTAAAGATATCCCACCAGTGGTGCTCTCCCACTTTTTCTACTTTGGTTAGAACAGTTTTATGCTCTCAGTGTCATGTTCTACTTGCCAGAGCATTCGTTTAGTCGTTCTGTTTACTTCCTGGACCAGTTTTTCTATATCAGGATGTTTAAGCATTGCTTTAGAAGATTAATGTTCATTCCTATCTGTAACTTTGGCACATCATGGTACATTATATAATCAGCTTCAATCAGTAGTCTAGTAGTCACTGGAACAGTATAATCAAAGTCACAGCCTGTGATTCAAGTAAAGTTACATACACAAAAATTGCTACCATTCGCGATTTCATGACAAGCATCTATAGTAAAATTGGCACAAAAGGTCCTAACACATGCACATCCATTTCCTATGTAATAGACTTGTGATTGGGCTTTAGCATAGGGAAGCATCTCAAAGGTGCACAGACTATTCTCAGTATCTAAGCATAAATCTTCATTTTCTACTTCAGCATTTTCACAGATCTATCCTAATTGTCCTTTAGGAGTACATGCCTCAGTACTGACTGATTGCCACTTTTTCTTGGTGTGATCATAACTTGCCCAAACATTATGGTTTATGAGTCTGACAATTATGTTTTGGTGTATGCCTCCTAATGTCAGGATAGGAAAGATGGTCTTTTCTTTAACTGCACTGATAGTGAGTACATAAGCTTCAATTTGTTCATGTTGAGGATTGTAAGTGAAGTTCCCTAACTGCCACCACGCTTGGTAATTTTCCTCAAACTGTGTAGTAGAACTGTTTCTAGCTATTATTTCTCTTACCTCCTCTGGTAATATTCCTGAAGTTCCTTCTCTTAATATTCCTGCAGCTACAGATTGCACCCACTGTTGAGTTTGGAGACATTGTATTGCAAGTGCAAACCTTTTATGGATGACACTAGCATAGTCAATAATCTTGGGGAAATCCTTTGCAGTGTGGTTAGTTACTAATGTTAACAATTTAACTGCCAATGATTGTGTTTCTGCCAAAGTGAGCAAAGATGATCTTAAAGGGACTTTGAATTTTCTTAGATCAGATGTGACAGCACTTAGTTTATTCACTAATACTTCTTGATCTATGGTGTTTAATACACTTAATCCTGTGCCAAACCATCCGGTTACATCTCTTTGAATTCTGGTACGAGGGGATCTGGCCATCATCTATGCATGCCAAACTTTAAGGCTTTGTTGAATACAGGGCTGACAATCTTTCTGTATGTTTGATATGTTCACTTGAAGGTGTATTCAAACCCTCTTCAGTGAATATATGGGATATAACAACAGCCTCTGCTCATTTGAGTGTCTAATCATGTAAGGTCCAGCATAAGTTAAATTGTGGACACTCTCACAGGCTAAAGAAGGAGTTGTAGAACTGGTGGTGGTCTCAGTCAATGGGGTGGTAGGAGATTTGCTGGTTGGAAATCTCCTGGTTATATTTCCTTCCCTGAATGTCCACTGACACATCACAGAAACTGATTTATCTAGAGTGAAGGTGTGCCAACATTGATCAGCCACTAATTACATTTCACAGTAATGTCAATTCTGGGTGACCATCTAATCTGTGCCTATTAAAACACTTGCATTGTATGGGGTACCAGGATTTTGCCAATTATTCAGTACCCTCATTCTTTGGAGGACTATAACAGATGGATTGCATTGGTTCAGCTTGCCTGGGTGAACTGGAAGTTCTGGGTCTATATAAAATTGTAGACCAGAACTCTCGTTGTAGGCTTGAGACCATAATGATTCTTGGGCAAGAATTTCATCAAACACCAATGTACTTATCAGTCCAAAGATCAGCATTGAGGAGGCTTGATAGTAGATGATTCTTCTCCCGAGGTCCATGCTTCCTCCGGAACCCTCTTGACTCAAGAGTAGTGGATCCACGTGGGTTTCTCTTTCACCCGGATCACTGTGAAGGTGGTCATCAGCACCTGGTAGGGTCCATCCCACTTCTCCCATAGTGGATCTCCTGAAAGATTCTTAACATATACCAAATCACCAGGGTTGAATGAATGTAACTTACAATCAGGCTGCTTGGGTTGGTGTTCTAACACCACTGTAGCATTTTTCTGCAATTATTTTCCTACAGCCATAACATGATCGTACACATACTGATTACCAATTTGATCTACAGCTTCACTATTCACAGTTTGCATCATATAGGGTATGCCAAATAGAATTTCAAATGGTCTCTGTTTCTCTTTTGATCTTGGCTTGACCCTTAGCCTGATTAAAGCAATAGGTAAAGCTTGATACCAATGAAAATTTGTTTCTTAAAATATTTTAGCAATTTATTGTTTACTACTTGCCCACTTGCTTGGAGTCTGTAGGGCATATGCAGTTGCCAATTGATTTTTAGTGCTTTACTTATTGCTTGTACAATTCATGCACAAAAGTGTGAACCTCTATCTGAAGAGATGCTCTTTGGCATTCCAAACCATAGTATAATCGCGTTCAACAAGACTTTAACCACTCCTTTTGATTCATTTTTTTCTCTACATGGGAAAGCTTCAGGCCATCCAGAAAATGTGTCAGTCAAAACTAAGAGATAACAGGACTTCCCCCCCTTTTCTTGGGAGCTCAGAGAAATTAATTTGCCAAATTTCACCTGGGAAATGCCCTTTGCTTATTGCCCCTTGGTGTATTTCTGTTCCAGTATTTCAGATAAAGTTCACATTGGGATGTGACTTGCTCTATTGTGGTAAATAAATTTGGTCCGGCTACTCTGGTCCTTAAAAAAGGGGACTGCAAGCTATTAGGGTTAGGGTTAGGGTTAGGGTTAGGTTAGGGTTAGGGTTAGGGTTAGGGTTAGGGTTAGGATTAGGGTTAGGGTTAGGCCAAATCTGTCTCAATGGGCGATCTAACAATCACAGGTTTAGCCCATTTCAGACACGCAGCAGTGACAATAAGCCCCTCTGGGGCTATAAGCCCGATTCAGTGCCCACTGATGTCAGAAATTTTGCTTTTTCTTTTGGGTGTCTGCTTTTGCTGTTGCTGTTCTGTTGCATGTCTGGCAGAATACCCACTGCCGTCCGGTATGTACTCTGCTTATATAGAGCACGGACTCCACCTACTGGGCGGAGTCAGTGCTGATTTTTCCACACAGTAAATGAAAGCTATGCCCAAAGCCTATTCCCTAACCCTAACCCTAAAAAAGAGACTGCAAGCTATGCTCAAACCCTTTTCCCTATCCCTAACCCTTAAAAAGAGACTGCAAGCCATGCGCAAACCCTTTTCCCTGATCCTAACCTCAAAAAAGAGACTATAAGCTATGCGCAAAGCCAGTTCCCGAACACTAAATTTAATAAAGAGACTGCAAGCTATTACGGTTGGGTTTAGGGTTAGGGTTAGGGTAAGGGTTAGGGTTAGGGTTGGGGTTAGGGTTAGGGTTAGGGTTGGGGTTAGGGTTAGGGTTGGGGTTAGGGTTAGGGTTAACAAGGGTTAGCAAGGGTTAGGGTTAGGGTTAGGATTAGGGTTAGATTTAGGGTTAGGGTTAGGGTTTGGTTTAGGGTTAGGGTTAGTGTTAAGGTTAGGGTTAGGGTTAGGGTTAGCAAGGTTTAGGGTTATGGTTAGGGATAGGGTTAGGGTTAGGGTTAGGCAGAACCTGTCTCAATGCGCGATCTAACAATCGCTTGTTTAGCCCATTTCAGACACGCAGTGGTGCCCAACATGCCCCTCTTGGGCTATAACCCGATTCACTGCCCACCGCTGTCAGAATCTTTTGCTTTTTCTCTTGGGTCTCTGCTTTTGCTGTTACTGTTCTGTTGCATGTCTGGCAGAATACCCATCGCTGTCCGGTATGTACTCTGCTTATATAGAGCACTGGCCCCGCCGACTGGGCGGAGTCAAGAGGTGGAGTCAGTGCTGACTGGTCCGCGTCACGGGCTCCGCCTACTGGGCGGAGTCCGTGCTGATTTTTCCACACTGTAAATGAAAGCTATGCCCAAAGCCTGTTCCCTAACCCTAACCCTAAAAAAGAGACAGCAAGCTATGCGCAAACACTCTTCCCTAACCCTAACAATAAAAATAAGACTGCAAGCTACGCTCAAACTGGGTTCCCTAATCCTGACCTTAAAAAAGAGACTGCAAGCTATGCGCAAACCCTTTTCCCTAACCCTAACCCTAAAAAAGAGACTGCAAGCTATGCGCAAACGCTTTTCCCTAACCCTAAACCTAAAAAAGAGACTGCAAGCAATGCTCAAACCCTTTACCCTAACCCTAACTTTAAAAAAGAGACTGCAAGTTCTGTGCAAACCCTGTTCCCTAACCCTAACCTTAAAAAGGAGACTGCAAGCTATGCGCAAACCCGTTTCCCGAACCCTAACCCTAAAAAAGAGACTGCAAGGTATGCGCAAACCCTTGTCCCTAAACCTAACCTTAAAAAAGAGACTGCAAGTTACGCGCAAACCGTTTTCCCTGACCGTAAACTTAAAAAAGAGACTGCAAGCTATGCACAAAACCTATTCCCTGACCCCAACCCTAAAAAAGAAACTGCAAGCTTGGTGCAAAACTTTTTCCCTAACCCTAACCTTAAAAAAGAGACTGCAAGCTATGCACAAAGCCAGTTCCCCAACCCTAACCTAAAAAAAGAGACTGCAAGCTACTAGGGTTACGGTTAGGGTTAGGGTTAGGGTTAGGCAGAATCTGTCTCAATGCGCGATCTAACAATCGCGGGTTTAGCCAATTCCAGACACCCAGAGGTGCCCAAAAAGCACCTCTGGGGCTATAAGCCCAAGTCACTGCCCACTGCTGTCAGAATCTTTTGCCTTTTCTCTTGGGTGTCTGCTTTTGCTGTTGCTGTTCTGTTGTGTGTCTGGCAGAATACCCACCGCCGTCCGGTATGTACTCTGCTTATATAGAGCACTGACCCCGCCCACTGCGTGGAGTCAAGAGGCGGAATCAGCGCTGATTGTTCCGCGTCACTGGCTCAGCCTACTGGGCGAAGTCAGTGCTGATTGGTCCACACAGTAACTGCAAACTATGCCCAAATCCTGCTCCCTAACCCTAACCTTAAAAAAGAGACTGCAAGCTATGCGCAAACGCTTTTCCCTAAAACTAACCCTAAACAAGAGACTGCAAGCTATGCGCAAACCCTTTTCCCTAACCCTAACCCTAAAAAAGAGACTGCAAGCTATGCACAAAGTCAGTTCCCTAACCCTAACCTTTAAAAAGAGACTGCAAGCTACTAGGGTTGGGGTTACGGTTAGGGTTTAGGGTTTAGGGTTTAGGGTTAGGGTTAGGTATAGCGATAGGGTTATTGTTAGCGTTAGGGTTAGGGTTTGGTGTTAGGAATAGGGTTAGGGTTAGGCAGAATCTGCCTCAATGCGCAATCTAACAATCGCGGGTTTAGCCCATTTCAGACACACACACAGCAGTGCCCAATAACCCCTCTCGGGCTATAAGCCCAATTCACTGCCCACTGCTGTCAGAATCTTTTGCTTTTTCTCTTGGGTCTCTGCTTTTGCTGTTACTGTTCTGTTGCATGTCTGGCAGAATACCCACTGCTGTCTGGTATGTACTCTGCTTATATAGAGCATGGGCCCCGCCCACTGCATGGAGTCAAGAGGTGGAGTCAGTGCTGACTGGTCCGCGTCACGGGCTCCGCCTACTGGGCGGAGTCCGTGCTGATTTTTCCACACTGTAAATGAAA
>NW_016690457.1:694945-696169 GCF_001604755.1 Lepidothrix coronata
AAGCTATGCCCAAAGCCTGTTCCCTAACCCTAACCCTAAAAAAAGAGACAGCAAGCTATGCGCAAACACTTTTCCCTAACCCTAACATTAAAAATAAGACTGCAAGCTATGCTCAAACCAGGTTCCGTAATCCTGACCTTAAAAAAGAGACTATAATCTATGCGCAAACCCTGTTCCCTAACCCTAACCTTAAAAAGAGACTGCAAACTATGCACAAAATCAGTTCAATAATCCTAACCTAAAAAAGAGACTGCAAGCTATGCACAAAACCAGTTCAATAACCCTAACCTTAAAAAACAGACTGCAAGCAATGCTCAAACCCTTTACCCTAACCCTAACTTTAAAAAAGAGACTGCAAGTTCTGTGCAAACCCTGTTCCCTAACCCCAACCTTAAAAAAGAGACTGCAAGCTGTGCACATAGCCAATTCCCTAACCCTAACCTTAAAAAGGAGACTGCAAGCTACTAGGGTTACGGTTAGGGTATCCAGATGAAGATTGCTCCCAGACAAAAGGTGCCAGGACAGAGAGATGTTGCTGCCCACGGAGTGCCTAGGCTAGCCCACTACCTCCACCTGAAAGCCAAAGGTTCCAGGCTTGCTTTTCTGGGGGTAAGGACTTTCGTTGTCTATTTTCAGCCTTCCGTTGAAACTGCCAGTCCGAGTCCCAAAATTGAATACAGACGAGGATTCCTCCCAGACAAAAGGTGCAACCACAGAGAGCTCTTTCTGCTTAAGGAGTGCCCAGGCTAGCCCACCAACTGCACCTGAAAGCCAAAGGTTCCAGACTTGCTTTTCTGGGGGTAAGGGCTTTCGTTGTCTATTTTCAGCCTTGAGCTGAAACTACCAGTCCGAGTCCCAAAATTGAATACAGACGAGGATTCCTCCCAGACAAAAGGTGCCACCACAGAGAGCTCTTGCTGCTTAAGGAGTGCCCAAGCTGGCCCACCAACTGTACCTGAAAGCCAAAGGTTCCAGGGTTTGTTTCCTCGGGATAATGGCTGTTGTTTTCTTTTTTCAGCCCTGTCCTGAAACTGCCAGTCCCAGTCTCAAAATACCATATGGACCAGGATTCCTGCAGACCAAAGGTGCCACCACACAAAGCTCTTGCTGCCCAACGAGTGCCCAGGCTGGCCCACCACCTGCACCTGAAATTAAAAGGGTCAGTGCTTGCTTTACTGTGGAAAAGGGCTGTTGTTCATTTTTAGGAATCCTGCCCTGAAACTG
>NW_016690457.1:697758-698444 GCF_001604755.1 Lepidothrix coronata
AGAGCTCTTGCTGCCCAAGCAGTGCCCAGGCTGGCCCACCAACTGCACCTGAAAGCCAAAGGTTCCAGGGTTTGTTTCCTTGGGATAATGGCTGTTGTTGTCTTTTTTCAGCCCTGTCCTGAAACTGCCAGTCCAAGTCCCAAAATTGAATGCGGACCAGGATTCCTCCCAGACTAAAGGTGCCACCACAGAGAGCTCTTGCTGCCCACCGAGTGTCCAGGCTGGCCCACCAACTGCCCCTGAAACCATGAAGGTAAGGGCTTTCTTTCCTGGGGAAAAGGGTTGATGTTACCTTGCAGGACTCCTCGAGCCGAAAAGGGCAGTCCAACTCCCATCAGATGTAGCACAGCAGAAAGTTCTTGCTGGTTAAAGAGTGCCTGGGCTGGCCCAGCAACTTCACCTGAAATTAAAAGGGTCAGTGCTTGCTTTGCTGTGGAAAAGGGCTGTTGTTCATTTTTAGGAATCCTGCCCTGAAACTGCCAGTCCGACTCCCAGTATTCCCTACAGACCAAGATTCCTGCAAGGCAAAAGGTTCCAGGACAGAGAGATGTTGCTGTCCACAGAGTGCCCAGACTGGCCCACTAAATGCACCTAACAGCCAAAGGTTCCAGGCTTTCTTTCCTGGGAATAAGGGCTGTTAATCATATTTTTTAATCCTGTGCTGAAACTGTCAGTCTTACTCCCAA
>NW_016690457.1:700346-702425 GCF_001604755.1 Lepidothrix coronata
GACTGAACACAGCTGAAGCTTTTTGTCAGAGAAAAGCTGCTGGGGTCAGAAGCTCTTGCTGCCTATGCAGTGCCTGGATTTCTCTTCACCTCTATCTGAGACCATTAGGGTGAGGGCTTTCTTTCCCCGGGGAAAAGGGTTCTTGTTCATTTCCAGGAGCCCTGCAGTGAAATTTGCCATGTTAGCCCCCAGACTGAACACAGCTGAAGCTTTTTCTCAGAGAAAAGATGCCAGAACCAGAAACTCTTGCTGCCTATGGAGTGTCAGGGTGGCCCACCATCTTACCTTTCATCCTCTTTGATAAGTTAATTTTTTGTCTGCATTTTTAGGTTGTTTATCTTTTTCTCCCTCTGCCCAACAGACAAGTTTAGTTTCTTACCTGGTCTTTGCTGTTTCAGTGGGTATAGCTGCAGAAAGAGAGATAGTGTATTTATCCTCATTAGCAGTGTTTTCTTGCATGAGGGCCTTTACCCATCCCGAAGCTGAAAAACTCAGTGCTACTCCTCCCAGAGCTTTTCTACTTTGTGGCATTTGGCTTCTCCCTTTCCCTCGGGCCTCATGGGAATGTATGTGGGCATGGCCAGGGTTATATTAACCCAGGCCTTTGCCCAAGGAGGTCATTCAGCAGCTGGGCTTCAGTGGGGTAAGAGCTCTCCCTTTCTTTCAATGAATGGGACTTCTCAAGCTATTCCTGCTTTGTTGAAGCATCAGCTTTGGCATCCAAAGAAGCAGAGCTATATATGGCAATGAAGAGGATTACACTTAAATGCAATGTTTTTAAATTTAATAATTTCGTGTCCTGTGTTGGTAAGGTGCTTTTATAATTTGTAATCTTTTTTTCTTTTCCTTGGGAGCCTTGCATCTTTTAGATCTCCTGATGATCTCAACTGCAGCTTGGCATTTTTTCACAAGTGTTATCCCATCCTGAGGTGAAGCTGGTCTGTGTTGAAGATGGCTACAGACACACAGGTTTGCAAGTAGTCAGTGGAGGGTTACAGCCCAGAGATGGAGCGAGGGTTCAGGTGTCCGCTTAGGAATTGCTGGGGTGTTTTGAAGGTAGTATGGGTGGAAAGCAGCGTCCAGGAGCCCCCTAAATACCTGTGAAGGTATCCACTGACTTTTCAGATGTGCTACTTAAGTTTTCCTTTCATTCACCCAGATATTCTGCGCAATTACAGCTGTAGTCTTTGGCTGCAGGCAGTGACCCTGGGTGGTTTGCCTGAAGAGAAGAGAGACTCTTTCAGATCTCCCTATCTATCTGGGTGACTTTGGTTAGGGTTTCTTTACCATGTCAGAGGGACAGGGTGTAAAGCAGAGTTGAATAGAAAAGACGCCAGAGGAGCAGAGCAAGAAGGTGGGTTGTCACCTGACATCAGCACAAAGATGTGGCTTTTGGCTCCACGTATACTCGCTGCGTTAAGGATTTTCTTGTTTTGGTTTGGTTTTTCTTTGTTTTCAGCTGCAGAGCTCTGGGCCCAGGAGGCTATAGGCACTGGAGGGGAGGTGATCCGGGTGAGTACCTGGGAGCAAGGTGAGCATTGACTCCAGGACAGAACTAGATGGTCTTCCACAGGTCTTGTGGTGAATCTGTGCACATGCTTTGTTTCTTGTGTTTTCCAGGGTTTCTGCCACCTTCTAACAGACAGTCCAATTCTTCAGGGACCCTGTCGGTAAGAGGTCACTGTCGAGGAGAGGTAGGTAGGAGCTCCCACAGGAAAGCCATCCTTTCAGGCAGTATCTCAGTATGTACATTTGCTTTTGCTTGTTTTACTTTGCAGAAAATGTGTGCAGCCTCAGAGGGCCGGAGCCACCTGCCAATTAGGTTTAATGGTCTTCAGCTGTCCATGTGAGTAATCTCCTAGTACTATGAGGGTCATCAATTAAGGCTCAACCTCTTCCAGTTGCAGGTGCCATCCAGCCTGCCTTTGGCAATGGAGAAGCATTCGGGTTGAGTCGGGGAGGTAGCGAGGAGGTGCTGGGTGTTTCAGAAACACCACGTAACTTTTTTTTCCCTCACTCACCCAGGTACTGCACATGGTGATGGCAGCAGCCTCCGACTTGAGTCGGAGCCAGTGACCC
>NW_016690457.1:702730-705655 GCF_001604755.1 Lepidothrix coronata
GGAAATGTGTCACTGGAGTTTGTGTTTGGCCTGGAACTGCTCTGTCCTGCAGTGTAGACTTGAGCATAGGAAAGAGACTTTACAGGTAACCTGTGATAGGCTTAGTCACTCAGGGTAGCAGTTCTCCGGTCCTCCCGGAGGCAACCCCTGCCCGCAGCGTGTGTGCAGTCACGAGAGCGGGCTTTTCTGGAGATGATGGGAGCAGTACGGCAGGGCCTTTAAGTTAGGTCAGTGTTTGTGCAGGTTGTCTTCAGAGCCCAGATGGCTTATCAGAAGAGAAATTAAAATTGCACAGCAGTTAAAGTCCCTCCATTTATATGGCTGAATTTGGTATCTCATTTCTTTGCAGTGTCAGAGGGACTGGATGTAAAGCAGAGATAAAAAGAAGAGGCTGGAGGAGCACAGTCAGAAGGTGGGTTCTCATGTGAGGTCAGAGCCAAGACATGACTTTTGGCCCTAGGTTTACTTGATCATTTGGATGGTTTGGTGGCTTAGTTTTGAGGTTTTGGGTTTTTTTTAAGATGCGGAGCCCTCGGCCCAGCAGACGATAGGCACCGGAGGGAAGGTGAGCCTGGTGAGGAAGGTGAGCAGTGACTGCAGGACAAAACTAGATGCTCTTTTGTAGGCAGGGTACTTGTGGTGAATCTGCATACATACTTGGTTTTTTGTTTTACAGGCAATGCACCGACATCTAACGTGTAGTCCAACGTGACGGGGACCCTCCCTGTAAGAGGTCACGGTCAAGGGGTGTGAGACAGAAACTGCCATGGGAGCAGCATACTCTTGGACAGTATCTCAGTACTCAGATTTGCCTCTGGGGTTTTTTTGCAGGAGACGTACGCAACCTCACAGGGCTGAAGCCAGCTCTCAATGAGGTGACGAACACGGTTTGGTCCTCTCGAGCTGTCCTTGTAGGTAATCTCCGAGTATTAAAAAGATCAGCAGTGAAGCATTGAGCTTTTTTGATTGCAGGTGCCATCTGGGTAACCTTTGGGAGCAGATGAGCATTGGAGGTGAGTCAGGGAGGCAGCAGGAGGAGCGGGGATCCACTGCAGCTTTAGAGTTGCCCTCTAATTTTGTCTCTCGCTCACTCAGGTATCCCAGAAGATGACATCACATTGTCCTACTCTGGTCAGAGCCAGCGACCCGAGGAGCTGCTTCGGTGAGAGTGAGTAGAGGGATCATGGGGGCTGGGGCCATGTGCCACACTACTCAGATATGGTGTCTGGTTTTCTTTCTCGCAGTGGACTCCTAGTAGTCTGACGATGGCAGGAACCTCTGAACCAGCCCAGGTGCCCCTCCTGTGCATCAAAGATGGATTGACATCCCCGGCTCTCGGAAAGTTAAGTGCAGGGCAAAGACCCAGAGAGGAGTTGGGAGTCGGGGCAAGTATGTGCCTCGCCTGGAGGGATTTTTGAAATTAGTACAGTGCAAGGGGTATTATCCTGGAACAGGTTATTAGGACGCGTCAAAGGAAGGGCTTACTTTTTATCATGGGATTCACGTGTGCAGGGCAGAGCAGTTCGAGTCTGTGTCACGTCCTTTGTCTCGTCCGTGTTTTGTGTCACGTGGTGTGTGTGGTCACAGGTCCGGGATGTCTCACTTGGGGTCAGCCTGGAACTGCTCTGCCCTGCTCCTTGGATCAGTGGGTAGATGGGATCTGGCTCCGAGTGTCAGGTCAACCTGTCAGTTCCCTCAGACAGACGTGCCACTGGCCGTACAGTCTGTGAGCAGGATGGTCTTCTGATGCCCTGCTTGGGTGTATAGAGTCCTGGCTAGGTAGAGTAGGAAACAGTGTCTAGGGTTTAGAGGTTTTTGGCTTTCCTTGTGAGCGATCCCTAAATGTTTGAGAGCTGAGTGTTTGAGCATTTGCCCATTTCATTTGCAGGGGCGGTCTTGGGAGCAGCTGAAGAGAGAGGAGCCTTGTAGGTGAGTTGGGGAGGCAGCAGGAGGAGCGGGGATCCACTGCAGCTTTAGAGATGCCTTCTCAGTTTCTGTGTCAGTCACTCAGGTATCCCGGAAGGTAAGAGCCCCAGTGTCCGACTCCGGTCAGGGCCTCGGTGCTGGTGAGTAGGGGGATCACTGGAGTTCGATCCCCATGCCGCACAACTCACGTATCGCTTATAGGTTTTTTTCTCGTAGTTGACTTGGAGTAACCTCGTGATCGCAGGAACCACCTCACGATGGGGCAACTGACCCAGATTGGTCGTCTTGACCTGTCCTCATCTGAAATCTCCGAGTATTAAAATGATTAGCAACGAGGCACTGAGCCTTAGTGATGGCAGGTGCCATCCGGGTAACTTTTGGGAGTGGCCGGGTATTGGAGATGAGTCGGGTAGGCAGCATGAGAAGCGGGGATGCACTGCAGCTTTAGAAATGCCCACTAATTTTGTCTTTCTTATATTTCTCTTAGGCTCTTCTCCTGATTTTTATTCTCTTAGTCTCTTCCCCTGATTTTTATTCTCTTAGTCTCTTCTCCTGATTTTATTTTACTTAGGCTCTTCTGATTTTATATCACTTAGGCTCTTCTCCAACTTCTATTTCTCTTAGCCTCTTCTCCTGATTTTAATTTTTTAGGCTCTTCTCCTGATTTTGAATTTTTTAGGCTCTTCTCCTGATTTTGATTTTTTTAGGCTCCTCTCCTGATTTTGATTTTTTTAGGCTCTTCTCCTGATTTTAATTCTCTTGGGCTCCTCTCCTGATTTTTATTCTCTTAGGCTCTTCTCCTGATTTTAATTTTTTTACTCTCCTCTAATGATTTCAATTTTTTTAAGGTGCTCTCCTGATTTTGATTTTTTTTGGCTCCTCTCCTGATTTTTATTCTCTTAGGCTCCTCTCCTGATTTTTATTCTCTTAGGCTCCTCTCCTGATTTTTATTCTCTTAGGCTCCTCTCCTGGTTTTAATTCTCTTAGGCTCCTCTCCTG
>NW_016690457.1:706926-732262 GCF_001604755.1 Lepidothrix coronata
GGCTCCTCTCCTGATTTTTATTCTCTTAGGCTCCTCTCCTGATTTTTATTCTCTTAGGCTCCTCTCCTGATTTTAATTTTTTTATGCTGCGTTCCTGGTTTTAATTTTTTTAGGCTCCTCTCCTGGTTTTAATTCTCCTAGGCTCTTCTCCTGATTTTAATTCTCTTAGTCTCCTCTCTTGATTTTTATTCTCTTAGGTTTCCCTCCTGATTTTAATTTTTTTTGCTCCTCTCCTGATTTTTATTCTCTTAGTGTCCTCTCCTTATTTTAAATTTCTTAGACTCGTCTCCTGATTTTAATTCCCTTAGGTTGCTCTCCAGATTTTAATTTTCTTAGGCTCCTCTCCTGATTTAAATTCTCTTAGGCTCCTTTCCTGATTTTAATTCTCTTAGTCTTGTCTCTTGATTTTTATTTTCATAGGCTTCTCTTCTGATTTTTATGCTCTTAGGTTCTTCTGATTTTAAGTTTTTTTTAAGGCTCTTCTCCTGATTTTTTTTTTTAGGGTGTTTTCCTGATTTTAATTCTCTTATACTCTTCCTCTGATCATAATTCTCTTAGGCTCTTCTTTTGATTTTAATTTTTTTAAGCTTTTCTCCTGATTTTAATTTTTTTAGGCTCTTGTCCTGATTTTCATTTTCACCTAATTAATTTCTTGGACCAGCACCTAATAACCACCTGATTACACAAGTAAATTTTCAAACCACTTAGCAATTATGAGGCACTTATCCAATTTCCCATAAAAACTACACCAATAAATACGGGTATAAAACAAACAAACAAAAAAAAAAAAAATCCAAAAAGTAACAAACCGCATAGCAACACTGCCATCTGGTGACATAGAAAAGGAATTGCACGTATATTTTACATGAAATACTGCCGACGGAAAAGAGGAACTGCAACTAAAAGAATTCATAAGTGCGTTACCTGCTGACGAAAAACAGGAACTGCATGGAAAAAGAATTCATAACAGCGCGACCTGCCGAAGAAAGACTGCAATTGCAACTGAATATTAATAAAACTGCTGCCACCTTGTGGACAATCATAAAATTGCACATAAAAAAACTTTTTTATTAATTTTTATTAAAAATATAAAAAAACCACCCAAACAACAGCACAAGCACCCCTGACACAAAAAACCAACCACTTAAAAAACACCCATCAACACTACACCTACACCTAACCCTTAACCTAGGCCTAACTGTAAGCCAAACCCTAGCCCAAACCCCACACCTACCCCTACCGCAAGGCCTACGCCTAACCTTATAAATAACCCAAACCCTAATCCTACCCCTACACCTGGCCCTAACCCTACACCTAAACCTAAACCTAGCCTAAACTCTAAACATACGCGTAACCCTAGGCCACACTCAGACACACTCAGGCACACTCAAACACGCTCACACACACTCAGACACAATGAAACAGGTTCAGATACACTCAGACATCTCAGAAAAACTCACAGAAAACTGCAAACTCTTAGACCCATAAATACACATTCAGGCACACTCACATATTCTCAGACACACCTGCAAACACTGAGAAACAATCAGACCCATAAATACATGCTCAGGCACACTCAGGCACACTGAGACACACTCGCACACACTCCCAGACACTCAGACACACTTGAACACACTCAGACACAATTAGACATACTCAGACACACTTGCCCACACCCAGACACATTTGCACACACTCAGATACGCTCTGATATACTCAGACACACTCACACACAGCCAGACACACTTTCACATTCACACAGACACACTTAGACACACTCAGAAACACTCGCACACACTCAGATATATAAAGATATATTCAGGCATGCTCAGGCACAGAGAAAGCCTTGCACAAACCCAGACACACTCAGATAGACTGAGAGATGCTCAGACGCACTTGAACACACTCTGACATACTCAGACACACTCGCACACCCTTGCACACACTTAGACTCACTCAGACATTCTCGCACACACTCAAGCACACTCAGACACACCTGCACACACTTGGACACATTCAGAGACATCTAAAACACTCAGACACCCTCTGGCCCATAAATACATGCTCAGAAACACACAGGTACACTGAGGCACAGTTGCACACACCCAGACACACACAGATACACTCAGACACACCTGCAAACACTGAGAAACAATCAGACCCATAAATACATGCTCAGAAACACACAGGTACACTGAGGCACAGTTGCACACACCCAGACACACACAGATACACTCAGACACACCTGCAAACACTGAGAAACAATCAGACCCATAAATACATGCTCAGACACACTGAGGTACACTCAGGCACACGGGCACACGCAGACACATTCTCACACACTCGCACACACTAAGACACATTTGAACATACTCTGACACACTCGCACACAATCACTCACACTCATAAATATTCAGACACACTTGCACATGCTCAGACACAACTGTAAAAACACTCACACACTCAGACACACTTAGACACACTCGCACACACCCAAACTTATTCGTTCGTAACCAGATACACTCAGACACACTCAGAAAAACTCAGACACACTGGCACACAACCAGACACACTCAAACACACTCAGGCAAGGGCAGACAAAGAGAAAGACTCCTTTTTACTGAGTTTTTACTCAGATAAACACACACGCTTCCACAGGGTCACACTGAATCAGAGAGAATCTCATTCCCTGAGACACATAAACAGGCAGACACTATCGCACATAGACTCACTCAGAAACAGACATGCTCATATTCTGAAGGACTCAGACACAGATATTCAGGCACACACTGAGAGGCACAAAGTCAGACCCACTCTCTCACATCGAGACACCCTCACTCTGGCAAGCACAAGTTTAGACACTCTACCACTCTACCACAGTCCCACACAATCAAGAGATATTCTGAGACTCTCAGACACAATCAAAAAGGCTCAGACATACCTGCAACCTCAAACACTTCTACAGTTTCTCAGACAGGCTTGAACGCACTCCTAAGCTCTCGAAAACTGTCGGAGGAAGACACACTAATACACGCTCAGGAACAGACACACCCAGAAACACTCATTCACTCTCGCGCGGAATCAGACACCCTTAGGCACTTGGGAAATATTTAGAAGATATCTATCAAAATCAGAGAAACTCGATAAGAGTGAGGTAATTTTGCAGAATGTCTCGCACTCTCGCACACATTGAGACACAGTAAGAAAAACACGGAGAAGCTCTCAATTATTCAGAAAAAGATACACGTTCGCACAGAGTCTTAAACTCCTGAGTAGGAGAAACTCACTCTGGTTCTCACACACAGTGAGAGACACCCGCATACACTCTCACACTTTTCTTCAATTAACTCTCGGACATACCTTCTTCCGTAGGGTTTCGAAAAAACTCAGGAAAAAAATCAGACAAATTGCGAAACACTCCAAGACCTGTTCAGTGTGTGTGCATTTGTCTGATTGTGCGTGTGTTGGAGTGTCAGCAAGTTCGTGCGAACGTGTTCGTGTTTTCTGTGTTGTAATATGTGCGAATAATTTTGACTTGTTGAGAATGTGCGTGAGGTTGCGTAATTTCAGCCAAATGTGTGAGAGTGTGTCTGACCATCTGTAAGTGTGGATGAGTGTTCCTTAGCCTGTCTGATTTTCTGTGAATGTGTGCGAGTGTATCTCGATGTGTTTCAGTTGTGTAGTTTTTCTTGGTTTTTCTTCATTTCTGCCTGTGTCTGGTTGCAGCAAGGCTGTAAGTTAATTTGCGAGAGGATGTGTGCGTGTTTGTGAGCCTGTCTGCCTGTAAGATTATCTGGTTTTGTTCGTGGATGTTATTGTGTGTCTGGCTGTGTCATAGTGTGTTCACGGGTGCGCCAAATTTTGTTAGTTTTTGCGAGTGCGTCTGAGGTTCTTCGATTTTATCTCTTTTTTGGCCCCTCATTGCTCCTTTGTGTTAGTGTGTACGAGGTTACCCAGCTGCATACGATTTTTTCCACAGTGCCTTTTGTGTTTTTGGGAGGGCATTTGTTAAAATTTTTCTTTTCGTGTGCAGTTTCTGTGAAGGTGTCTCGGTGTTTCTGACTCTGTCTTGTTGTGTTTCTGTGTATTTGCATGTGTTGGCTTGTGTCTGGTTATTTGTAAGACTATGTGGCTGAGTCCTAGTAAGCCCAGGTGTGTACGAGTTTGGATATTTTCAAGGATCTCCGGGAGATTGCGACTGTGTTTTGGTGTGTTATGCTTGTGCAGCTGTGTTTTGTTGTTCTCCCATGTGCCCGGGTCTGTTGGCCTTTACAAAGCTGAAAATGGGTGTGCTCGTGTGTTCTTGTGCGTGTACAGGTAAGCCTGAGTGTGCTCGGGTTTGCACGAGTGCGAATGGTTGCCTTTGGCTGAAGCTGGGTGTGTTTTGTTCCGTACGGATTTACTTCGTTGTTCTCGGCTGTACAGGGTGTTTTTCGGTCCGTTCACCTCTGCACCCCCATGCAAACAGAAGAACACGCGACCAGAGAATGACTGACATGACAACCAGGAAAGAAACCCCTGAGCCCTCCAGCTCTTTTCAGCTATTTCGCCACTCTCTGCACTACATCTACAGCCTGCTCTTTCTGCCTGGATATTTTTGCTCTAGGAGGAATATATTTCCGTTTTTAATTTTGACACTCGGACTTCAACTTTCAGGACAGCTGGCTTCCAACTGAAAGAGTGCCCTTCGAGGAAGGAAAGAAAGCCCTAACCCTCCGTAGAGAGTTGTCCTTCTATTCTGCATTAATGCCTGTAAATCAACAACAAAAACTCATGGCCTTGCCAGGCAGTTCCCGTCGTCTCCACAAAACACTGTTCTCAGCACTGCACTCAAAATTACCATAGTTGCCCCATCCCTAAGAACTAGACAACCATAACCTCAGGCAAATAAGTGCACCCACGAGGACTCTTAATTCTACTCCACCTACCTCTCCCTCATCTACACATCAGGGCAGAGCAGCTCCAGGAAAACACACGCACACCTGATATGCGGCGCAATGAGGAGAGAAAGATCTGAGCAAGAACAGAACTCCAAGAATCGAGAAGCTGTTGAGCGAGAAGACCCACGCAACTGAGACGGCGAGCTGAGAATGCCCTACGGAAGCCTGCGGAAAGTCTCCAAGATAACCGCCTTGTAAATGAAGGGCCTGTCGAAACAGCACAGAGGGACGTACCACAACCTTATATGGCATGGAAGACTGGGAGGATGCGAAGAACAATACCCCCTCCTTTACGGTGGATGGCTGGAGAGCGGGGCCCACCACACAGCCAGAAACGTGGACGCATAATACACATGAATGTAAAATTCCAAGACGCGATTACGATGCAAGATTGCAAGTCATGGAACAGATGATATGGGAACCGTGCCGAGGAGACGCGCAAGACATGATGCCAGCAAAGACATCTAAACTGAGAAACCATGAGACACGAAAGACGGACTAGAAAAACTACGCGACAGAGACCGGAACTGCTCTGCCTTGCACAGCCCAGCCTTGTGCTCAAAATAAGCCACTCCCCCTAGGTGCACTACGGGGCCTCTTATTGGACATCTGTTCCCTTACGCTCATTTCTAAAACCATCCCTGCCATTCCCAGCCTGCTACCATCCTCTCTCCATGACACGGCCTTCCACTTATCTTTCCGAGAGCCAGGAATGCGAGAACCTTCTTCAACGCAAGAGAAGATGGTTTCAGCTAACTCAGAGGTTCACGCAGCCGCCGGCTTTTCTCCTTGTCAGCTACTAGAAAGAAGACTTGCAGGAGTTTAGCAGCAGCTCAGCCAAAACACCACAATTCCCATACGCACCCTCTCCCAGGCGCACCGAAGCCCTCGGAGTCACCGGCTCCAGCCAGAGTCCCAGGCTGCAGCTGTCATTACACGGGATACCTGGGTGATCCACACACAAATACCGTGGAATTTCGGAAAGGTCGGTGCAGCCCTGCCCTTCCTGCCACCGCCCCGACTCACCTCCAACGCTCCTCTCTTTCCCAAGGCCACCTGGGCAGCACCTGCAAATAGAAAAGGCACGTGCCTCATCGCTGAGCCCTGTAATACTTTGGGGTTTCTCATGAGGCTAGTCCTAGTCCATCAAATTTTGTCAACAAAAGCTAGGCATGTTTGTACTTTTACAACACCAGGAAAGTGCCATCGACTTCTGTTCTTGGGTCCCTGCTCGTTTTGCTCACTATGGCTAATCTGGTTCACCTCCAGGCTATTGTTCATAGCTTTTTCCACCAATTTGTACAGAAAGGGTTAGGAGAGAAAAGTCCTGCTCTCCGCTAGCGCTTATGGCAGCCTGTCATCTACAACTTAAATCTTGGGGCTTGGTGGTTTCCTTTTCAACAGCAAAAGCACAAAATGCTCCTGACCCACAGCGTAACCTTAAGGATGGGTACCCGCACCTCGCCATTCTGACGGAGAGCAGTCGAGCATCCTCAACCCACCCATCTGATCTGAGTATAGCAGCACAGACAAGGCAATGTCGAGAGCTGGAACAGCAGCCCCACTGATGGCATTCATGTGCAACAGGAGACACGCGCAGAGGGACAAGTTTGGCCAAACAAAATTTCCTCAAAACCTGTTCCCCAACAACTTCTGCTCGGAACACTGTGCAAAACAGCATTTGGCAATAAAACTTTGGTGCATTCACAATTGCCAAATTCTTGGATGGTTGCTATTTGCTATTCCTTCCGAAATTATACCCACATTCATGTTACTGCTTATTTCTTCAAGCACATGCTTCCCTGGTACTACCAGCGCATTCACACAGTCAAGGAAATTAGCAGCTCTTCTAAAATTATCCAGTGTTAATTACAGCCACGAAAGAAAAGCAAAAATAAAGGAAGGGTCGGGCAGCCAGGTGGCACCAGGCAACATCACACTTGCTAAAACTCGTCCTTTTGCACAGAGGAGGAAATAGGCCAGTATTATGGCAAGTTGTGCCCTTCTGCCAGTGCTGAAAATGAACACACAGCACCAAGTAAGGCTAAAAGGGGGCGTGTTCCAGTCAAAATGATTCACCACAAGAAAAGCCGGGGGGAAATTGCACAAAGCACCAACACCAGGGCATTCTCTTTCTTTCAAGGCAAGACCAACCTTCTCTCTAGGAAACGAGCCAAGGGTTTCATCAATCAATGCATAACCTAGCAAGTGAGTTTAACAAACACCATCAGGTTTTGTGCATAGAGGAAATAAAACTCATCGGTTTTAATAGCTGAAATATCGGTGGAAATTACTGCCTATTTACAGCATTAAGCTTCTCGCAAGAGTTTCAAGTGCCTTCCTTTGGAGATCAGCCCCAAGGTAGAAACTCTTCTCGACTGCTCCTAAGGGAGACAATTGGAACTGTCGGTGCTCAGGTAAGAGATTCCCTCGCCTAAGTCCTGGCTCACCTGCCCGAGCACCTACAGTGCTTATATTCCACCTTACTCTCTGCTTTGCATGTTCGTATCAATAAAAGAAATTTCCAAGCTCTTCCTCTAGTCCGAGCTGCATCTTCCCTGCACCCCCATACTCTCCCACCTGTTCACATGTGCTGCTCCCCTCTTCTGCCCTGCTTCCTGGAACAGGGCTCATCCCTCGGCACCTTCCTCGAGCGATAATCCAGGTACATCAGGCTCTTCCCCCAGCCCCTGCAACATGCTCTCACTATCAGTGCTTGAGAGACCCCGGAACCGACCGCCCCCCTGCAGAAGCTCCCTACAGAAAGTGCACCCAGCAGGGCCCGTCCCTCATTATCCTCAGTGGCTACACCTGGGGTTGCCCCACCCCTTCGTCATCCTCATTGGCCACACCTGGGGATGCCCCGCATGAGAGGGGTGAGCAGGGCAGGTGGAGCAACAGACGGGCGCGCGGGGAGAGGAGGAGGCGCGAGACGGGGCGGGGGGGCGGCGCGAAATGGTGGGAGGGGCCGGTGCCAGCTGGGGACCAGTGTCGGCGCCTTTTCGCGACGCTTCTCTCTGGACGCTGGGGTTCTTTTAGGTTGGTTTTGGGTGCCTAATTTTAAGACTAAGCCTAAACCTAACCCTAAAACTAAGCTTAAACCCTAAAGCCTACGGCTAAACCTAAGGCTAATGCTAAACTTAAATCTAAAAGCTAAAGCCTAGACCTAAGCCTAAACCTAACTCTAAACCAGAGAGCCTAGACCATAGCCTAAGGCTAAGCCTAGCCCTAAGCCTAAACCTTAAAGCCTAAGCCTAAGCGTAAGCCTAAGTCTAAAACTAAGCCTAAACCTAAACCCTAAAGATGAAACCTAAGCCTAAACTTTAAAGCCTAAGCCTAAACCTAAACCCAAAAGCCTAAACCTAAGACAAAGCCTAAGCCTAAACCTAAACACTAAAACCTAGGCCTAAGCATAAACCTAGACCTAACGCTAAGCCTCAGCCTAAACCTAAGACTAAACCTAAGACTAATTTTAAAACTAAGCCTAAACTTATAGCTAAGCCCAAGCCTAAAACCTAAAGCCTCAGAATAAACACTAAAGCCTAAGGCTAAACCTAAGCCTAGGCCTTAACCTAAACCCTAAAGCTTAGGCCTAAACCTAAACCTAGGCCTAATGCTAAGCCTCAGCCTAAACCTAAGACTAAGACTAACACTAATTTTAAGCCTAAACCTAAACCCTAAAGCCTAAATCTAAATCTAAGCCTAGGCCTACGTCTAAAGCTTAAAGACTAAGCCTAAATCTAAGACTAAGAATAAGCCTAAAGCTAGGCATAAAGTTAAGCTTAAACCTAAATCTAAGATGAAACCTAAGCCTAATTGTAAGCGTAAACCTAAGCCTAAGGTTAAAACTATACCTAGGCCTAAGTCTAAACCTTAGGCCTAAGCCTAAACATAAAAGGAATTTTAAGAGTAAGCCTACACCTAAGCCTAAACCTACACCTACAACTAGGCCTGAGTTTAAAACCTAGGCCTAAACCCTAAAGCCTAAGCTTAAGGCTAAATCTAAGCCTAAACCTGAACAATAAAGGCTAAACCTAAACCTAGGCCTAAACCCTAAAACCTAAATATAAGTCTAAACCTAAGGCTATACCTAAGCCTTAGCCTGAACCCGAATGCCTAAACATAAACCTAAACCTAGGTCTAAACCCTAAAGCCTAAACCTAAGGCTTGGCCTAAGCCTAATCCTAAACGCTAAAGCCTTAGACTATAACACAGCCTAAACCTTGGCCTAAGTATAGGCTTAAAGGTAAAACTTGTCCTAACGATAAGCCTCAGCCTAAACCTTAGACTAAACAAAAGACTAATTTTAAGACTAAGCCAAACCCTAAAGCTAAACCCCGAAACCTAAGCCTAAGGTTAAATCTAAACCTAAACACTAAACATAGGTTTAGGTTTAGGTTTAATTTTCGGCCTTAGTGTTAAGGCTTGGGCTTAGCCTTAGGTTCAGTCTTGGTCTTAAAATTAGTCTTAGTTTTATTCTTAGTTTTATGCTGAGGCTTGGCGTTAGGCCTAGGTTTAGGCCTAAGCTTTAGTGTTTAGGTTTATGTTTAGGCTTAGGTTTAGGCTTAGGCTTTGGGGTTTAGCCTTAGGCTTACGCTTTAGTGTTTAGGTTGAGGCTTAGGTCAAGGGTTTAGACTCAGGTCTAGACTTAGGAGTAGGTTTAGGCTTAGGTTTAGGCTTAATCATAAATTTAATTTTAGTCATAATTTGACGCCTGGGGTTTAGATTTAGGCCTAGGCTTAGGTTTAGGCTTAGTCTTAAAATTACTTTTAGATTTAGGTTTAGGCTTACGTTTAGGCCTAGACTTATTCTTTGGCTTTGGCCTAGGCTTTAGGGTATATGTTTAGGCCTAAACTTAGTTTTAGGCTTAGGTTTAGTTTTAGACTTAGGCTTATTCTTTTTTTAGGCTTTGGCTTAGGCTTTAAAATTTACATTTAGGCGTAGGTTTAGGCTTTAGTATTTAGACTTAGGCCTAGGTTAAGGTTAAGGTTTAGGCTTTAGGGTTTAGCATTAGGCTTAGGCTTTAAGGTTTAAGCTCAGGCCTAGCTTAAGGCTCAGACTTAGTTTTGGGTTTTAGTGTTTAGTCTTAGGCTTTCGGGTTTAGGTTTAGGCCTAGGTTTAGGCTTAGGCTTTAGTGTTCAGGTTTAGGCTTAGATTTAGCCTTAAGCTTAAGCTTTAGGGTTTACGCGTAGGTTCACTCACACTCAGATATGCTCAGACATGCTCAGACACACTCAGACACATCTAGACATACTCAGACACACTCGTACACACTCTGACACACTCACATTTAGACACACTTGAACACACTCCGACACACTCAGACACTCTCTCATACAGTAAGGCACACTCTTACACACTGAGACGCACTAAGACACACTCAGCCACACTACTACAGACTCAAGCACACTCAGGTGCACCTGCGCACACTCAGACACAATGAGACACACCTGCAAACACTCAGACACACCTGCAAAGACTTAAAAACAATCAGACCCATAAATATAAGCTCAGGCAAACTCAGGCACACTCAGACACACTCGCACACACCCAGACACATTCGCTAACACTCAGATACGCTCAGGCACGCTCAGACACACTCGCACACAGCCAGACCCACTCACACAAACTCAGACACACTTGAGTTCACTTCCAGAGACCCAAACACACTCAACCACACTCAGACATGCTCATTGACACTCAGGCGCACTTGAACACCCCCAAACACACTTAGACACACTTGCACACACTCAGACACTCCCAGACACATTCGCTCATGATCACATACGCTTAGACACACTCAGGCACACTCGCACACAGCCAGACACAGTTAAAGACACTTAGACACACTGAAGCACAGTCCCACACACCCAGACACACTCAGATACACTCAGACAAGCTCAGACACACTCAGGCACACTCAGACACACTCAAGCACACTCCCACACATCCAGACACACTCAGGCACACTCGCACACACACACTCACAAACATTCAGACACACTCAGAAACACTTAGTCACAATCGCACATGTTCACACACAGCTGCAAACACACTCGCACAGAGCCAGACACACTTAAACACATTCAGCCACACTCAAGCAAAATCCCACACACCCAAACACACTGAGATACACTCAAGCACACTCAGGCACACTCAGACACTGTCACACACATTTACACACGCTCAGGCACACTTAAAAACACTCAGAAACACTTAGACACACTGGCACACTGTCAGACACACTTAGAAAAACCCAGACACATTTGCTCACGCTCAGATACACTCAGACACACTCGGACAAAATCTCACAAAGCTAGACCCACTTAGACACACTCAGAAACGATCAGACACACTCAGACACACTGCCACACACTCCGATACATTCGCTCGTATTCAGATATGCCCAGACACGCTCAGCCATACTAACACAAGCTCAGACAAACTCAGGCACACTGAGAGATGCTCAGACACACTCGCACACACTCAAACACACTTGAGAACACTCAAACACACTCAGACACACTCAAGCACACTGCCAGATATCCACACACACTCAGAAACATTTGCACACATTCAGACACACTCTAACACCTTCAGAAACCCTCACAGACACTCAGACACAGTCAGACAAAATCTCACAAAGCTAGACAAACTCAGACACACTCAGACAAAATTGCATACTCTCAGACACACCTGCAGACACTGAGAAACAATCAGACCAGTAAATATAAGCTCAGGCACACTCAGACACATTCGCACACACCCAGACACACTCAGATACACTCAGACACACTCTCAGACACTCAGACAGATTCCCACACACTCAGATACACTCAAGCACAGTCCCACACACTCAGACACCCTCAGAAACATTTGCACACATTCAGACACACTCTCACACACTCAGAAACATTCACACACTCTCAGACAAACTCAGACGCACTCTCACCAGGTTAGACACACATAGACACACTCAGACACACTCAGACACAGTTGCATACACTGAGACACACCTGCGAACACTGAGAAAAAATCAGACCCATAAATATAAGCTCAGGCACACCCAGACACACTCAGACACACTCGCACACACTCACACATCCAGACCAACTCAGAACTATACGCACACATTCAGACACACTCTCAGACACTCAGAAACACTCACACACTCTCAGACAAACTCAGACACACTCTCACCAGGCTAGACACACATAGACACACTCAGACACAGATGCATACACTGACACACATCTGCAAACACTGAGAAAAAATCAGACCCATAAATATAAGCTCAGGAACACTCAGACACACCCGCACACACCCAGACACACTCAGATACACTCTGACACACTCAGAAACACTCAAGCACACCCAGACACACTCAAACACACTCAGAAACACTCGCACTCACCTAGACATCCAGACCAACTCAGAAATATACGCACACATTCAGACACACTCTCAGACACTCAGAAACACTCAAACACTCTCAGACACACTCAGGCACACTCAGAAATGCTCAGACACGCTCAGCCACACTCACAGTGGCTCAGACACACTAAGGCACACTGAGAGACGCTGTGAGAGAGTCGCACACATTCAGACACACTTAGGCACAGTCAAACACATTCAGACACACAAGCACACTGCAACACATCCTGGCACACTCAGAATCATTTGCACACATTGAGACACATTGTCACACACTCAGAAACATTCACGCGCTCTCAGACACTCTCAGAAAAAATTGCATACACTTAGACACACCTGCAAACACTGAGAAAAAATCAGACCCATAAATATATCCTCAGGCACACTCAGGCACACTCATATTTGCACACACCCAGACACACTCAGATACACTCCGACACACTCAGAAACACTCAGACACACCCAGACACATTCAAACACACTCACACACACTTAGACACACTCAGGCGCACTCAGACACTATCTGACACCCAGACACACTCACACAAACTCAGACATACTAAGAGATGCTCAGTTACACTCACACATTCTCAGACAGAAATACATAACTGCAAAAGCTCAGGCACACTCATACACAGCTGCAAACACTGGGAAACAATCAGACCCATAACTACATGCTAAGGAAAACTCAGGCACACTGAGAGATGCTCAGACAAACTAGCAAAACTCAGACACACTTGAGCACACTCAAACACACTAAGACACACTCAAGCACACTCCAACACATCCAGATACCGTCAGAAACATTTGCACACATTCAGACACACTTTCCCACACTCTGACACATTCAAGCACACCCTCACATATCCAGACACACTCAGAAACATTAGCATATATTTAGCACACTCTCACACACTCAGAGACATTTAAACACACCCAAACATATTTGCACACACAGAGACAATTTCAGACGCACTCAGAAACACTCAGACAAAATCACATAACCTCAGGCACACCTGCAAACACTGAGACAGAATCAAAACGAAAAATATATGTTCAGGCACACACATACACACTCGCACACTTTTAGACGCACTCCTAGAGACTCTGACACACTCAAAAACATTCTAGCATACCCAAACACACTCACTTAGACAGGCTCAGACACACTCAGGCACACTCAGACACAATCGCACAAGCACAGACACATTCTCACACACTCAGACACACTCAAACAGATGCGAACAGAGCCTTGCACATAGATACAAGCTCAGACACCCTCAGGCATACACAGAAGCACTCGAACATACCCAGACACCATCAGTCAAAATGGCACACAGAAAAAAAACTCTCGGAACATTCATACACTCTTGAACACCCTGGAACACACTCAGACCCACTCACATGCTCAGACGCACACTTACACTCAGAAATGCTCACGCACACTTCCAATCACTCAGACACACTTAGGTATGCTCATACACACTCAGAAACACTCTGGAATGCTCGGACACACTCAGACACACTCAGACACTCTCATCCGTACTCACACGCACTCAAAGCGTCTCAGACACGCTCAAACACACTCAGCAAAGCACAGGCACAATCAGGCACACAGGGACACACAGACGCATTCGCGCACAGCCAGACACAGACACTTTTGCACACACAGAAAGACTTGAACCCACTCAAACACACTCAGACAGGCGACAAACGTTTGGCACAATGAGGAGAGAAAGCTCTGAGCAAGAAGCAGTACTCCAAGAATCGACACGCTGTTTAGCGGAAAGACTTACGCAACTGAGACAGAGAGCAGAGAATGCTCTACGGAAGCCTGCGGAAAGACTCCAATATTACCACCTTGGAAATGAAGGGCCTGTCAGAAGAGCAAAGAGGGACGTGCCACAAACGTTATGTGGATGGAAGACTGGGATGATGCGAAGAACAATACCCCCTCCTTTACCGTGGATGACCCTTATCTTGGACACACCCACGTTTGTCCTGTTCTGTGTCAGGTGTGCGCGTATTTCTCCTGGAGTTGTGCTGCTATTGCGTGTAGATGAGGGGGAGGTAGGTGGAGTAGACATGAGAATCCTCGTGCTTGCACTTCTCTGCCTGAGGTGATGGCTGTCTAATTCTTGGGGATGTGGAGCCATGGTCCTTCTGAGTGCAGTGCTGAGAACAGAGTTTTTTGGAGATGATTGTAACTATCCGGCAAGGCCATGAGTTTTTGTTGTTGATATACAGGTATTAATGAAAAATAGAAGGATAATTCTAAATCCGGGCACATGGAACTCGTTCAGCTCTCTACGGCCATCCATCTAAGGGAGGATCACTTCAAACCAAACCTACGTCCTGAGGACCTGGCTGCCACCGTTCAAACTCGCTTGTCTCCAGTAGATGAACCTGAGGTTTAAAGGGTAGGCTCAGTTCAGCGCATAGAGTCTCACCTAAAAAAATTCAATTGCGCAAGATCGAAGGCCTTACCCGCCTTTCTAAAGTCCTGTGTCAAAAGCTGGTAGAGGCCTTTCTCAAATCTTCGTTGGCGAAGACTGGCCATGAAGATGAATGCAGAATGTAGTTAACCATGATTTCCTGACGGACCTTAACAACAATGAAAAGGATCATTGAGTTTTCATTGAACTTCTTAGGTAAGCTGAAGAGTCCTTTTTTTTGTTCAGAGGCCAACAGACACGGTGTCCAGCAGAATCGGAGGAAAGCAGAGCAGAAGAGCAAGAGGGTGGGTCGCCACTCGACGTGGCATGGGCGATGTGATTTTTGGGCTTGTGAGTTTGGCTTTCAATTTTTGAGCGTGAACATGGCCAGCCTTGTGTGGCGTGGGCTACCTGTAACGGATAGGAGACGAGAAAGGTTAGCATCTGAGGTTCAAAATTGTATAAGGGTGTATATTCCCCCCAGAGCAAAGGTGCCCAGAGAGAAAGAGAATTACAAATATGTTTTTCCGATAATGCTGCAACAACCTCTCAGGAGAGACAAAGGATCATGGATTTTATTCCTGGTTGGATAGTAGGTCGTTCGCCAGCAGGCTTGCAGAGGTGTGTTTCGGTATGCTCACCTGTGCACACGGGAACACAACAAAGAACACACGTGCAGACCTTAAAACACTCGAGTACATCCAAGTGCGTCCCTGCACAACAAAACAGAAGCGAGTATATGAGAGCAAAACCAAGCATACCTCTGTACACCCGAGCGCACCAGAGAAAATCCAAATACACACGCAAAAACTCACAGTGAAATACACCTATAAGAAACCACAAAAACTTTCACACACGCAAATACAAACACCGACACCAAAATAAAACGTTCTCTTTATTCTCTTAGTGTGTGCGAATGTTTGTGTGTGAGTATTTTCCAGTGACTTTTGGTTTTTCTGCTTGCATGCGGGTAAAAAATAATGTGCATATGTATGCGTGGTTGTGCTGTGTTCACGGGAGTGCTCAGGTGTGCAAGACTCTGCTTTTGTCTTCCAGTGTGTATTCTGGTGTGCATAAGTGTGTTCGAGGGTGAAGGAGTGTCTTCGTGTGTTCTGAGGTGTGTTTGGTGAGTTAACTCGGGAGCACCCGTGGAAATCGGCAGGTGAAGTACTGCCCTTCCAAGCAGGAAAGAGAGGTCTGACCCTCTCTCTCTCAAGTGCCGTTGGTGCGCTAATAACGGCACTAGGTGCACACCAGGAGTTATCTTCAGGGGCAGATTCCTTAAGAACAAAATACCGGGAAGATAGCCCTTGCTGTGCCTGTAGTGCCGAGAGTGGAGAAAAAACCTGCACAGTTGAGATGGAGCGACAGGGCTTTCTTTCTTGGCTGGAATGGCAGTTCTTTGCAGGCAGGCACACTCCGAAACGAGGACCTGGAAGAAGATTTCTACCAGAAGAAATGTCCCTCCGCAGAAAGATCTTGATGTGCACTTAGCGAGGAAATCTGCACAGCAACTGCGTAGGAGAGACGGAGGGTTAGGGCTTTCTTTCCTTCCTCGAAGGGAACACTTTCAGTTGGAAGCCAGCTGTCCTGAAAGTTGAAGTCCGAGTGTCAAAGTTAAAAACGGAAATATATTCCTCCTAGAGCAAAAATATCCGGGCAGAAAGAGCATGCTGTAGATCTAGTGCAAAGAGTGGGGAAAAAGCTGAAAAGAGCTGGAGGGCTCAGGGGTTTCTTTCCTGGCTGTCAGGTCAGTCATTCGCTGGCCTCGTGTTCTTCTGTTTGCACGGGGGTGCAGAGGTGAGCGGACCGAAAAACACCCTGTACAGTCGAGAAAACAGAAGTAAATTCGTACGGAACGAAACACACCCAGCTTCTGCCAAAGGCAACCAATCGCACTCGTGCAAACTCAGGCTTACCTGTACAGGCCCAAGAACACACGAGCGCATCCATCCACAACTTTGTAAAGGCCAATAGACCTGTGCACATGGGAGAAGACTAAAACACTGCTGCACAAGCATAACGCACANTCAGATGTTCTGCAGCAGCAGGAAATTCAATGTGTGGGTACCCATTAAAGGGTACAAGTGAATTCACAGTGCAAGTGAATGCATCCAAGAGCCAGGGCAGCTTGATAAGTGATGCTGTAACAATTGTCAGGCCTCCAGGAGGTGAATATGAAAAAGTGCTTTTTCTGTGCATGTAACAAGACACTCTGCTGAACAAAATGTTTATTATCTCAACTGAGGACTGGAAGTTCAGAAGAATATGTTTGCAGTAGTAGTTCTTACTAACAAAATTGTTCTTTTTGGCTTCTAATTTGTCACATGGTTAACTTTAAGAACTAGAGAATGAAAACAGTTGTATAGGTAACATATTGTGAAGGTGAGAGGTGTATTATGTACTTCATTTTTTTCCTGTGAATGGTGGTGTATTCTATCAGGGACAGCTGATCTAGTCCAAGAATACAGAGAGACTCAGCTGCATTTTGTTACCTGTTTTAGAATAGAAGTTGGAAGTGCTGACAAGGAGCACTTACTGGATAGACAGAGAATTTGTTTAATAACAGTAATATGAACCACTGGCAATATTTTGAGCCAGAACCCACAAAGTTCTTTAGTTGTAAGAAAGTCAGTTACAATGTGCTGATTTACAGTGACTGAGGCTCTAAACCCTTCTGGCTTTTATCTTCATAACAATTGGAAATAAGGGAATTGAGCAAATACACCCTGAACACTGTGTTTTGTTCTGTGGTTTTGTTTTGGTTGGTTGCTGGTTTCTTTTTTTTGTCAAGAAAGCTTTTACATTTATAGCTGGTGTAGGTGTGCCCCTTTTGCATTCCCTTTTCATGGCCATCCTGGAGAATTAGCTTTGGTTGAATAAATGACAATGGAAACAATTAATTTAAGCCAGTTTTGAATTGTAATGTGAGAGCCCAACAACTCTTGATCTTGAGAGATGTGTAGGTGTAGCTGTTGAGTGAGAATAGTGTAGAGTGACATCCATACCATTTTAAAGGAAAAGAAAAACAAAAACAAAGAAAAGAGAAATCCCATAAACCTTACAGCTCAAAAATATAGTTAAACTTGAAACAGTTTGCTTGCAAACAGATGAATTAGGTTTGGGTCCAAACCAGCAGAAAGACTTCAGGAAAGTGAGTAAATCCAATACAGAGTTTGTGTGACAGATGACTGAGAAATAAGGAAAAGGTCCATTTCCAGCACATTTTATACTTTTCCAATTTTATTGTCAAGTTGCACCTAATATTAACAAATAGACTTTGTTATATATATATATATATAATAAAATTGCATCTGAGTTTCACTGCTCCTTTAAGACTGAGCAGTAAGACAATGTTATTTCTAATTCCAGTGCCACATTTTAATTTTGCATAGCAAAATTTGGTAGTGAAAATGTTACCAAATGAGAAAGTAAAGGATCTTTAAATATAAGCAAGGTTGTGCACAGGTTTATGACAGCCATTCAGATAGACTTTCTTTCATCATTATGATGCCTTAAGCCCCTAATAGTTTTTTATTTTTCTAATATTTGTAAGCCTTTTAAGTTTTATAAGTAGTGGAGGTAGATTTTAAAAGCAGCAACCCTCACTCCCTTATCCCTTTCCCTGTAGCACCCTTAGTTTACACATTCCTTAACCCTCTTACCCCATTCTATGTACCCTGTATCACTTCTGCCCATGAATCCAGTAGAAATGTTTAGTCTTTTGTCAAGGCAAGGCCTAGACTGTTTGGAGAACAGCATATCCGGGCCTGAACAACAAAACGGAGTCAAGAATTAGGTGAATATGTACCCTTCGTGCTCTGAAGATGATGAAGGTAGATGAAGAGAGGGTCTCAAAAAGCCCCCAGCCCCATTTCTCAGGAGGTGGACCTGGGGTGGTCCAGAGTAAAGGCCACAGGGTGGACACATTTGGGATTGGATGGATGGTATTATAAAATGTAACCTCTCAGGCACAGGGGTGCGCGCCGTGTAACGTCTTTTGCCTTGGCATAATAAACCTTTTCCTTATCTCACCCCTAATTAACTGCTCCAGAGTATTTTTTTAGCACCAACATCTCCACGGCATCAATTAGATTGTTGTTGATTGTAATTAGAAAACTTACAGCTTTGAAATTATCTTTTTTATGACCTTGTGGTAGTTTAAAAGCAATACCTCATTGGTTAAATAGGTTTTAGTTCATGCTTCCTTTTAGTTAATGATCTGAAAACATATTATCCTGATTTACACATAAAATCATGCTGAAAAGCATGTAGCATTCCCTAGGATATATGTGTTTAAGTAGAATTAAATTAGCAGTGAGAGTTATTAAAGAAATCTTCCATACTGTTGTCCATGGATTGTGATCTGGAATGAAATGAATAATAAATGAAGCAGGGCACATGAGAGAAGTTCTCTCTCGCACCCACTGTGTTCTTGTTCTGTGTGCACACACACACAGACACACACGTGTATATCCAGGGCAATGTATGTTTGCTTTACTGTGATGTTTATTACAATGACTTTTTAAATGCTCTACAGTTCCATTGCATGGTAAATTATGAGTGTAATGGTAATTTTACACTGGACTGTAATCAGTGCCTTCACACTTTGTAAATCATTCAGTGAAATCTGGGTACCACTAAAATAAGAAGAAATTTGATTTTTTACTCCAGCGGCCAAGATTTCACTGAGACAGAAGTTTTGTTTGATCAAAGAGTGAGAGAGGTCTCATCAGGTACAAAATCACAGCCTTTTAATGAGTGTGAACATGGAGCATTCTCTTTTCAAGGATAAGAAAAAAAATGCTGTTCCAGAAATTTCCATTGTGGGGAGTACTTGATGGAACTGGATGGAAGATTGTACAAAAGGGAGAGTGAGAGAGGACAAAGGAGTATTCCATTGTGAAGTTACTGCTGATCACTGTTTTACAATTATGAGACAATTTTTTTTTCCAACATGCGTTTCTTTTGTTTCTTTTCTTTTAAATTTAAGACGTATTGCATATAATGTAAAGCACACCAAATCCTTAGTGGTACCTGACTGAATGTATCTTAACCTCTTATCGATCTTATTTGCCACGCTTTAAGTCAACGCTTGAAAAAATCCTATTAGAAATAAGGAATTGATTTTATCCAAGCTCTTGACTAAAATTGCAGTGCATGATCAAGAGTTCTTGGAAAGATTAAAAAAATAAAAACTGAATCCAAATGTTAATCCATAAATATGAAACTTTCTTTTGACCCTTCCCCTGCAGTGGTCTGGAGTTCCTAATGGGGTTGGGATTTCAACTCTTGATGGGACTTGGTGCATTAGTGTTTGGTGTGCATGGAATTCAGCACTCAGCTGAAGAAGGGGTTGACACTGGTGATGTCCCTTAATTTGCTGAAATCGAATTGTCTCTTTAATCAGCCAAACCTGTGTGGATTGGCAGTCGATCAGGAAGGGTCATCCAGGACTGTGCATGGGCTGGAACTGCCAGTTAAAGTCACTGCTGCATAATAAGAAGCTGAAACCAAGAGAACAAATGATCTTCAGAGTGGGAAGGCAAAAGAAAGCAGAGTTTTTCAAGATGTTCAAGTTCAGAATAAAGGCATTATGGAGTATATAAATTTTAAATACACTGCTTTTTGCCTCAAGACTTAAAGCTTTTTTTTTTCCAGATGAACTGAAATCTTGTCTGAAACTGCCTTTGTTACATCAAAGAACTGCCTGGAAAGCTAAAAGAGATGGAAGAAGTATAAAAGGGCATGTTTTAAAATGATTAGTGACAAATTTCATACTGCAGAGGTAGAATTAAATTTTTTTGAGTTTTATGTTTTTTGAAAAGGAATAAATGTGCTCTATTTGTCTTGTCCTAAACTGCTTTGGTGGAAGTTGTAAGAAAAATAGTATCCTAGTCAGTGCTTCACATTACTTTGAAGTTGGCAAGCAGTAAAAAAATCTGGAAAACAAATTTCTTTAGAATTAATGTAATTAAGTAAATGACTTGAAGTGATGCAGAGGTTGTAAAACTGCAAAATTCTGGGAGAAAATCTTCTGCATGACATTCTTGACTATCCATTTTTCTTCTCAATGAGTGCTATTTCTGATGAGGTGGCAGGTAGAAGACCCATTATTTTAGGATTGCTTTGTAATAAGGGCTGGTAAGCTAGCAGAAAATAAATTTGCAATCACTGCTGATAATACTCTGGTTAAATCCATTTGTTACCTTCCTCTGACCATCAAAACCCTAGTATGGAGGGGAATGAGAGGTCCTCTGTACAGAAAGGAGAAAGATTATGTTGAAAAATTAGGGGCAAAGAGAGATAGCAGAGAAAGACAGGCTGCTGCTCAGATGGAAGCAGGAAGGTGAGGTTCAATCATCACCTACAAGGAACAGAAAAGGACTGGATTCCCAAGTCATAACAAGATATCTATCTAACTTCAGAATAATATAATCTCTAATTCTGATGAAGAGCAGGAAATGTTTTAAACAAAGTTCTTAAATGAAAAATCACGACCATTTCTTTTCTAGAGGCAGTTTAAGGAGACAGCAGGATAGATCAGGGAGGAGGAAAGAGCTCTCCTACATCTCTCATCAATGACCCAGCTCATTAAATAGTGTCAGTGGCAAGCTGTGTATTTTCCATTCCAGTTCCTTTTGTCCAGAAAGATGATTTCATGGGGATATAAGGATAGTATTGCAAAAGTGCTTGTGTGGAAAATTGGGAGTTGTTCTAATGACACAATAATTCTCTAAGCTTTGCAGTATTGAACTGATTGTCATTTTCATTAGTGCTACTTTCTTCTTTTCTTCCCCTCTCCCAGGTTGTTCAGCACATCTTTCAGTGAGCTCACACTGTGTCTGTTCTTGGTTTTGGGTGGGTGTTGTGGATGGCAAGAGATGAGAGAAGTGAGTCTCCTTCCTGAACAGTTGTGTCTTCAGACTCTGGCAGTGGGAGGCACAGAGGTGCCCTCTTTCCTGCTCCCTTTCCTAAACTGCAGCCAGCTGGGGCTCAGCCTGACCCCACACATCATAAAGGGCCACCTCAAGGTTGCTTTAAATTAGGGCTTGATGTGAGTCCCTGCTCATCAAACTGTGGAGTTTTTCCAGCAGGCAGTGACACTCCAACCATGTCCTTCTCTTCTGATTCCCTCCTTCCCTTTGCCTCCCCCCCTGTGCTTTTGGGGCTGGGCAGATCTCCCCCAGCTCCAGCTGGGCCCTTTCCATGCTGCAGACATGTGGCACCTGCACTGATCAGCTTTGGGGTTGCTTTCTGTCTTCTGGAGCTGCATGAGACAGTTGGGACACAAAGATCCAAACAGCAGTTGGAGTTGCCTGGGAGAACATGGATGGTTTTGCTTGCTTAGGGAAGGCCAGGTGAGAAAAACACTGCTGCACAAGCATAACACACAAAACACACTCGCAGTCGCCCGGAGGTCCTTGCAAACATCCAAACTCGTACACTCCCGGACACACTGGGACTCAGCCACACACTCTGACAAATAACCAGACACATACCAACACATGCAAATACACACAAACACAACCAGAGAGAGTCAGAAACACGGAGACACCTTCACATACAACTGCACACGAAAAGAAAAATTTCAACAAGCGCACTCTCAAACACAGAGACACACTGAGGAAAAAATTGTACACAACTGGGTACACTCGTACATACTAATACAAAGTAGCAATTAGGGGCAAAAAAGAGACACAATCGAAAAACCTCGGACACACTCGCAAAAACTAACAAAAGTTGGCGAACCCGTGAACACACTATGACACACCCAGACACAAAATGACACTCACGAACAAAACCAGACAATCTTACAGGCAGACAGGCTCAAAAACATGCACACATCCTGTCGCACGTTATCTGACAACCTTGATAAGACCATACACAATCATACACAGTAAAACAGGCAGAAATGATAAAAAACCCAGAAAAACGTAGAAAACTCAGAAGAACTCAACAATTGAAACACACCGAGATACACTCGCACACATTCACACAAAATCAGAAAGACTCAGGAACACTCGACCACACTCACAGATGCTCAGGCGCACACTCACACATTTGGCTGAAATTACGCACCCTCATGCATATTTTCAACAACTCAGACACATTCGCACATATTACAACACAGACAAACCCGAACATGTTCGCAGGAACTCACCGACACTCAAAAACACACACAATCAGACAAACGCGCACACACTAAAAAGGTCTCGGAGTGTTTCACAATTTGTCTGATTTTTTCCTGAGTTTGTTCAAACTTCTACGGGAGATGGTATGTCCGAGATTTAATTGAAGACAAGTGTGTGAGAGTGTATGCAAGTATCTCTCACTGTGTGTGAAAAGGAGAATGAGTTTCTGCTACTGTGTCTCTCCTCAGGAGTTTAAGACTGTGTGCGAACGTGTATCTTTGTCTGAGTATTTGTGAGCCTCTCCGAGTCTTTCTTCCTGTGTCTAAATGAGTGCGAGAGTGCGAGACTTTTTGCAAAAGTGCCTCACTCTTCTTGAGTGTGTCTGATTGTGATAGATATAGTCTAATGGTTTCCAAAGTGCCTAAGGGTGTCTGATTCCGTGCGACAGTGAATGAGTGTTTCTGGGTGTGTCTGTACCTGAGCGTGTGTTAGTGTGTCTGCCTTCGACTGTTTTCGAGTGCTTATGAGTGCGTTCAAGTCTGTCTGAGTGATTGTAGAAGTGTTTGAGGGTGCAAGAATATCTGAACCTGTTTGATTGTGTCTGAGATTCTCAGAGTATCTCTGATTTTGTGGGACTTTAGTAGAGTGTTTTCAACTGTGTTTAAACTTGTTAGTGCCTGAGTGAGTGTGTCTAAGTATGGGAGAGTGTGTCTGACTTTGTGCCTGTCAGTGTGTGTCTGTTTTTCTGCATGTGTGCGAGAATGTCTGTGTCTGAGTCTGTAAGAATATGTCTGAGTGAGCATGTCTGTGTCTGAGCGAGTCTACGTGCGAGAGTCTCTGCGTGTTTAGGTGTCTCAGGTAGTGTGACTGTGTCTGATTCTGTGTGACTATGAGAGTGTCTCTGAGTTTATCTGAGTGTGTGAGAGTCTTTCTCTGTGTCTGCATGTGTCTGAGTGCGTGGGAGAGTTTTTGAGTGTGTTTGAGTGTGTTCAAGTCTTTCTGAGTGTGTGCAAATGTGTCTGTGTCTGCCTGTGTGCAAGGGTCTGTCTCTGAGCGCATCGGAGTTGTGTTTGCAGTTTTGTCTGGGGTGTGTGAATGTGTCTGAGTGTCCTAAGTGTGTCTAAGTGTATCTGAGCATGTTCAAGTGTTTGAGTGTGTCTGAGCGTGTCTGAGTGTGTCTGTTTGCCTGAGCGTGTAGTTATGGGGTGAGTGTGTCTGTTTGCAATTGTTTACGAGAGTGTCTGAGCATGTGTGAGCGTATCTGAGCCTGTCTTATTTTGTCTGAGTGTGTGTGAGTGCTCTTGAGAGTGTCTGTGCGTGTCTGAGTGTGTCTGAGTTCGTGTAAGCGTTTATGAGTGTGTCTGATTGTGTTCAAGTGTGTAGGAGTGTTGAGAGTGTGTTTGAGATTGTCTTCATGTGTGCCAGTGTCTCTGAGTGTGTATGGGTGTGTTAGAGCATTTCTGAGTGTGTGCGAATGTGTCTTTCTGGGTGTGCACGAGTCTATCTGAGTGTGTCTGAGCGTGCCTGAGTGTATCTGAGTGTGTCTGAGTGTATATGAGTGTTTCTGTGTGTGCCTGAGCGTTTCTGAGCATGTATTTATGTGTCTAAGTGTGTTCGAGTGTGTTTCAGTGTGTCTGAGTGTGTTTAAGTGTTCATGAGTGTGGGCAAGTGTGTTTGAGTGTGTCTGTGTGTGAGAATGTGTCTGTGTGGGCTTGTGTCTGAGTGTTTCTAAGTGTGTCAGACTCTGTGAGCATGCGCTAGTGTGTCTGAGTGTGTCTGGGTGTGTGCAACTGTGCCTCAGTGTGCCTGAGTGTTTCTGAGCATGCATTTATGGGTCTGATTGTTTCTCAGTGTTTGCAGGTGTGTCTGAGCGTTTCTGAGTGTTTGCAGTTGTGTTTTAGTGTTTCTGAGGATGTGTGAGTGTATCTGAAAATCTCTGACTGTGTCTGTGTGTTAATGTGTGCGAGTGTGTCAGAGTATTTCTGGGTGTGTGTGATTGGGTCTGAAAAGGTTTGGGTATGCCTGAGTGTGTTCAAGTGTTTGCCTGAGCATGCCTGAGCATGTATTTATGTGTCTGATTGTGTGGGAGTGTGTTTGAGTTTGTCTGAGTGTGTTCAAGTGTTTCTGAGTGTGTGTAAATGTGTCTGAGTATGTCTGGTTCTCGACTAGTGAATCTGAGTTAGGGTTAGGGTTAGGGTTTAGGATTAGGGTTTAGATTTAGGCTTAGGCTTTAGGTTTAGATTTAGGCTTAGGCTTAGGCTTAGGGTTAGGGTTAGGCTTAGGGGTAGAGTTAGGGTTTAGGCTTAGGCTTAGACTTAGGTTTAGGTTTAGGCTTAGGATTAAGTTTAGATTTGGGCTAAGGGTTAGGGTTAGGCTTAGGGTTAGGTTTAGG
>NW_016690457.1:735730-741827 GCF_001604755.1 Lepidothrix coronata
TGGGAGAAGAGAAAAACACAGCTGCACAAGAACAAAACACCAAAACACACTCGCAATCGCCCGGAGGTCCTTGCAAACATCCAAACTCCTACACTCCCGGACACACTGGGACTCAGCCACACACTCGGACAAATAACCAGACACAAGCCATCACATGCAAATACACAGAAACACAACCAGACAGTCAGAAACACGGAGAGGCCTTCACACAAACTGCACAGAAAAAGAAAAATTTTAAAAAACGCACTCCGAAAAACACATAGCACACTGAGGAAAAAATCGTACACAGCTGGGTACACTCGTAAACACTAAATAAAGTAGCAATGAGGGGCAAAAAAAGAGATACAATTGAAGAACCTCAGACACACTCGCAAAAACTAACAAAATTTGGCGAACCCGTGAACACCCTATGACACACCCAGACACACAAAACCAGAAAAATCTTATAGTCAGACACGCTCACAAACACACACACGTCCTCTCGCAGATTATCTGACAGTGTTGCTGAAACCAGACACACTCATACAGAATAAAACAGGCAGAAATGATAAAACAACCCAGAAAAATATAGAAAACACAGAAAAACACGACAATTGAAACACACCGAGATACACTCGCACACATTCACACAAAATCAGACAGGCTAAGGAACACTCGCCCACGCTCACAGATGCTCATAGACATTCTCACACATTTGGCTGAAACTACACAACCTCACGCACATTCTCAAAAACTCAGACACATTCGCACATATTACAACAGAGACAAACAGGAACACATTCGCAGGAACTTGCCGACACTCCAACACACGCACAATCAGACAAAAGCGCACATACTGGAAATTCTTGGAGTGTTTCACAATTTGTATAATTTTTTTCCTGAGCTTTTTCCATCCCCTACGGGAGACTCTGGTAGAGTGTTTTCAAGTGTGTCTAAACTTGTGCGTGCCTGAATGAGGGTGTATCAATGTGAGAGAGTGCGTCTGACTTCGAGCCTGTCAGTGTGTGCCTGTTTTTCTGCGTGTGCGAGAATGTCTTTGTCTGAGTCCGTCAGAATATGTCTGAGTGAGCATGTCTGTGTCTGAGGGAGTCTACGTGCGAGAGTGTCTGCGTGTTTATGTGACTCAGGGAGTGAGATTCTGTCCGATTCTGTGTGACCCTGTGGGAGTGTGTCTGTGTTTATCTGAGTTTTTACGAGTCTTTCTCTTTGTCTGCGCTTGTCTGAGTGTGTTTGAGTGTGTCTGAGTGTGTCTGGCTGTGTGCGAGTGTGTCTGAGTTTGCCTGACTGTGTCTGAGTTTGCCTGAGTGTGTCTGAGCATGTCGGCGTGTATCTAATGTTGTCTGGGTTTGTGCGAATATGTCTCAGTGTGCGTGAGTGTGCCTGAGCATATATTTATGCTTCTGATTGTTTGTCAGTGTTTGCAGGTGTGTCTCATTTTATGTGATTTTGTATATCTGAGGGTATGTGTGCCTGAGTGTGTCTGAGTTTGTCTGGGTGTGTGCGAGTGTGTCTGAGTGTGTCTCATTGCGTGTGAGCATGCCAGAGTGTGTCTGAACATGCCTTTATGTGTCTGAGTGTGTTGGAGTGTGTGCATGTGCGTCTGGGTGTGCTTGAGTGTGTATGAATGTGTCTGTGTCTTAGTTTGTGCAAGTGTGCCGGAGTGTGTGCGACTGTGTGAGTGTGTGAGCGTGTGCCTGAGTGTGTTTGAGCGTGTCTGAGTTTGTCAGAATGTGTCTGTGTGCGCGCAAGTGTTTCTGAGTGCCCAGTGTGTCTGAGGATTTATATATGTGTCTGAGTTTGTCTGAGTGTTTGCAGGTGTGTCTGATTGTTTGCGGGTGCATCTGAGTGTGCTTGAGTCTGTATGAGTGTGTCTGTTTCAGAGTGTATGTGTGTGTGCGCGAGAGTGTCTGAGTGCGTGTGAGTGTGTCTGAGTGTGTCGGAGTATGTTCAAATGTGTCTGAGTGTGTGCGTGTGTCTGAGTGTGTGAGAATGTGTCTGTGTGTGCCCATGTGTCTGAGTGTGCCTCAGTGTGTCTGAGCATGTATTTATGTGCCTGAGGGTGTCTGAGTGTTTGCAGATGTCTCTGAATGTGTCCAAGTGTGTGCAGGTGTGTCTGAGTGTGCTTGAGTGTGTGTGAGAGTGTCTGAGTGAGTCTTAGTGTGTGCGAGTGTGTCTAAGTGTGTCAGAGTGTGTTCAAGTGCGTCTGAGCATCTCACAGTGTATCTGAGCGTGTCTGGGTGTGTGCAAGGCTTTCTCTGTGCGCCTGAGCATGCCTGAACATATCTTTATATGTCTGAGTGTGTTTGAGTGTTTCTGAGTGTGTTCAAGTGTTTATAATTGTGTGCGAATATGTCTGAGTGTGTTGGAGTGTGTGCGAGTGTTTCTGAGTGTGTCTAAGGGTGTCTGTGAATGTGAAAGTGTGTCTGGCTGTGTGTGAGTGTGTCTGAGTATATCGGAGCGTATCTGAGTGTGTGCGAATGTGTCTGGGTGTGTGCAAATGTGTCTGAGTATGTCTGTGTCTGAGTGTGTTCAAGTGTGTCTGCGTGTGTGGGAGTGTGTGCAAGTGTGTCTGAGTGTGTCTGGGTGTGTGCGAGTGTGTCTCAGTGTGCCTGAGTGTGCCTGAGCATGTATTTATGGGTCTGATTGTTTCTCAGTGTTTGCAGGTGTGTCTGAGCATATGTGAGTGTATCTGAGTGTGCCTGAGTGTGTATNTGCCTGAGCATGTATTTATGGGTCTGATTGTTTCTCAGTGTTTGCAGGTGTGTCTGAGCATATGTGAGTGTATCTGAGTGTGCCTGAGTGTGTATTTATGGGTCACAGTGTTTGCAGTTTTTTGTTAGTTTTTCTGAGATGTCTGAGTGTATCTGAGCCTGTCTTGTGTCTGAGTGTGTGAAGCGTGTTTGAGTGTGTCTGAGTGTATCTGAGTTTATCTGGGTCTGTATGAGTGTGTCTGTGTGCCAGTGTGTCTGAGTCTGTTGGAGTGTGTTCAAGTGTCTCTGAGTGTGTGGGAGCATGTCTGATTGTGTCGGAGTGTGTGTCTGAGCATGTTCGAGTGTGTCTGAGTGTGTCCGAGTGTATCTGAGTGTGTCTGAGTGTGTCCGAGTGTTTCTGTGTGTGCCTGAGCATGCCTGAGCATGTATTTATGGGTCTGATTGTTTCTCAGTGTTTGCAGGTGTGTCTGAGTGTGCCTGAGTTTGCCAGAGTGTGTCTGAGTGTGCGTGAGCATGTATGAGTGTGTCTATGTGTGTGCCAGTGAATCTGAGTGTGTCTGGGTGTGTGTGAGTGTTTCTGTGTGTGCCTGAGCATGCCTGAGTATGTATTTATGGGTCTGAGTGTGTCCGAGTGTGTTTGAGTGTGTCTGAGTGTGTGAGAATGTGTCTGTGTGTGCATGAGTGTGTCTGCGTGTTCCTCAGTGTGTCTGAGCATGTCTTTATGTCTGAGTGCTTGCAGGTGTGTCTGAGTGTGTGCGGGTGCATCTGAGTGTGCTTGAGTGTGTCTGAGTGTGTCTGAGTGTGTCTTAGTGAGTGCGAGTGTGTGCGAGTGTGTCTGAATGTGTTTAAGTGTGTCTGAGCGTATATGAGTGTGTCTGAGCATGTCTGAGTGTGTCTGAGTGTGCCAGAGTGTGTCTGAGTGTGCGTGAGCATGTATGAGTCTGTCTACGTGTGTGCCAGTGAGTCTGGGTGTGTGAAAGTGTGCCTGAGTGTGTGCGAATGTGTCTGAGTGTCTCTGGGTGTCTGCGAGTGTTTCTGTGCGTGCCTGAGCGTGCCTGAGCATGTTTTTATGTGTCTGAGTGTGTGCGAGTGTGTCTGCGTGTGCCTCAGTGTGTCTGAGCATCTCTTTATGTGTCTGAGGGTGTCTGAATGTTTGCAGGTGTGTCTGATTGTGTCTGTGTCTGAGTGCGTCTGAGTGCGTGTGTCGGAGTGTGTGCGAGTGTGTGTGTGTTCAAGTGTCTATGAGTGTTGCGTGTTTGAGATTTTCTGCATGTGTGTTAGAATGTGTCTGAGTGTATCTGGGTGTGTGCGACTGTTTCTGTGTGTGCCTGAGCATGCCTGAGCAGGTATTTATGGGTCTGAGTGTTTCCAAGTGTGTTTGAATGTCTTGGACTGTTCAAGTGTGTCTGTGTGTGCATGAGTGTGTCTGCATGTGCCTCAGTGTGTCTGAGCATATCTTTATGTCCCTGAGGGTGTCTGAGTGTTTGCAGGTGTGTCTGAGTGTGTCGGAGTGTGTGCAGGTGCGTCTGAGTATGCTTGAGTGTGTCTGAGTGCGTCTGAGTCTAACCCTAACCCCTAACCCTAAACCCTAACCTAACACAAACACTAAACCCTAACCCTAAACCCTAACCCCTAATCCTAACCCTAAATCCTAACCCCTAACCCTAACTGTAACCCCTAACCCTAATTCTACACCTAACCCTACCCCTAAACCTAACTGTAACCCCTAGTCTGAATGCTACACCTAAACCTACCCCTAAACCTAACTGTAAACCCTAACCCTAAGTAAGCCTAATGCTGACTGTAACCCTCTCTCTAGGCCTAAGTCCAGGTTTTAGGGTTAGAGTTAGGCTTAAGGTTGGGCCTAGGGTTAGGTGTAGTGTTAGGGTTAGGTTGTGGGTCAGGCCTAGGGTTGGGGTGATGGTTATGGTTAGGGTTAGGTGTTGAGTTACAGTTTGGGTTGGCCTAGGGTTGTGCGTAGGGTTAGGGTTTAGGCTAGGTTTAGGTTTAGGTGTAGGGTTAGGGCCAGGTGTAGGGGTAGGATTAGGGTTTGGGTTATTTATAAGGCTAGGTGTAGGCCTTGCGGTAGGGGTAGGTGTGGGGTTTGGGCTAGGGTTTGGCTTACAGTTAGGCCTAGGTTAAGGGTTAGGGTTAGGTGTCGGTGTAGTGCTGATGGGTGTTATTTAAGTGGTTGTTTTTTTCTTGTCAGTGGTGCTTGTGCGGTTGTTTGGGTGGTTTTTTTATATTTTTAATAAAAATTAATAAAAAAGTATTTTTATGTGCAATTTTAGGATTGTCCACAAGGTGGCAGCCGTTTTATTAATATTCAGTTGCAATTGCAGTCTTTCTTCGGCAGGTGGCACTGTTATGAATTTTTTTTCCATTCAGTTCCTGTTTTTCGTCAGCAGATAACGCACTTTTGAATTCTTTTAGTTGCAGTTCCTCTTTTCCGTCGGCAGTATTTCATGTAAAATATATGTGCAATTCCTTTTCTATGTCACCAGATGGCAGTGTTGCTATGCGGTTTTTTACTTTTTGGATTTTTTTTTTTGGTTTTATAACCGTATCTATTGGTGTAGTTTTTATGGGAAATTGGATAAGAGCCTCGTAATTGTTGAGTGGTTTGAAAATTTACTTGTGTAATCAGGTGGTTATTAGGTGCTGACCCAAAGAAATAATTAGGTGAAAATGAAAATCAGGACAAGAGTCTAAAAAAATTAAAATCAGGAGAAAAGCCTAAAAAAAATAAAATCAAAAGAAGAGCTAATAAAAAAATTAAAATCAAAAGAAGAGCCTAAGAGAATTATACTCAGGAGAAGAGTCTAACAGAATTAAAATCAGGAAAAGAGCCTATAAGAACTAAAATCAGGAAAACACCCTAAAAAAAAAAATCAGGAGAGGAGCCTTAAAAAAAATTAAAATCAGGAGAAGAACCTAAGAGAATAAAAATCAGGAGAAGAGCCAAAAAAAAATAAAATAAGGAGAAGAGCCCCAAAAAAATTAAAATCAGGAGAAGAGCCCAAGAGAATTAAAACCAGGAGAGGAGCCTAGGAGAATAAAAATCAGTAGACGAGACTAAGAGAATTAAAATCAGGAGAGGAGCCTGGAAGAATAAAAATCAGGAGAGGAGCCTAAGAGAATTAAAATCAGGAGAGGAGCCTAAAAGAATAAAAATCAGGAGAAGAGTCAAAAAAATCAAAATCAGGAGAGCAGCTTAAAAAAACTTGAAATCAGTAGAGCAGCTTAAAAAAACTTGAAATCAGTAGAAGAGCCTAACATAATTGAAATCAGGAGCGGAGCCTAAGAGAATTGAAATCAGGAGAGGAGCCTAAGAGAACTGAAATCAGGAGAGGAGCCTAAGAGAATTAAAATCAGGAGAGGAGCCT
>NW_016690457.1:743065-744300 GCF_001604755.1 Lepidothrix coronata
AGGAGCCTAAGAGAGTAAAAATCAGGAGAGGAGCCTAAGAGAGTAAAAATCAGGAGAGGAGCCTAAGAGAGTAAAAATCAGGAGAGGAGCCTAAGAGAGTAAAAATCAGGAGAGGAGCCTAAGAGAGTAAAAATCAGGAGAGCAGCTTAAAAAAATTGAACTCAGTAGAGGAGAGTAAAAAAATTAAAATCAGGCAAAGAGCCTAAAAAAATCAAAATCAAGAGAAGAGCCTAAAAAAATCAAAATCAAGAGAAGAGCCTAAAAAAATCAAAATCAAGAGAAGAGCCTAAAAAATTTTAAATCAGGAGCGGAGCCTAAGAGAATAAAAATCAGGAGAGGAGCCAAAAAAAACTAAAATCAGGAGAGGAGTCTAAAAAAATGAAAATCAGGAGAGGAGCCTTAAAAAATGAAAATCAGGAGAGGAGCCTAAGAGAATTAAAATCAGAAGAGGAGTGTAAAAAAATTAAAATCAGGAGAGGAGCCTAAGAGAATAAAAATCAGGAGAACAGCCTAAAAATATTTAAATCAGGAGAGGAGACTAAGAGAATAAAAATCAGGAGAGGAGACTAAGAGAATAAAAATCAGGAGAGGAGACTAGGAGAATAAAAATCAGGAGAGGAGCCTAGGAGAATAAAAATCAAGAGAGGAGCCTAAGAGAATAAAAATAAGGAGAGGAGCCTAAAAAAATTTAAATCTGGAGAGGAGGCTAAGAGAATTTAAATCAGGAGAGCAACCTACGAGTATTTAAATCAGGAGAGGAGCCTAAGAGAATAAAAATCAGGAGAAGAGCCTAAGACAATAAAAATCAGGAGAGGAGAATAAAAGAATGTGGTGGTTTGGACCTTGGTTTTTCCCCCAGAGGCTGAAAAGTGGTAGACCCCAAGGGGTGGAAACCCCTGAATGTTTTGAAGTTTTGCCCAATAGGCGCTCCTGCAAAAATGTAAACATATCACAAGCTCTCCGGAAGAGATGAGTTGTAGGTGGGGTTGTTGGAGGAGAGGTGGCCATGTTGTGAGCCACAAGGAAGGGGCTCTGCGCCCCTCGGGGCCTCTGGCCCCCTCCCAGCCCCCGGCTGGGGGGATTGCAGAGACTTGGAACAGTCTTGGACTGGGCTAAGTGTCTGTAGTATGCCGGGAGATGTTTTCTCCCAGGGCGCAGAGCAGCAGCCGGCACTGACCAGAGAAACAGTGGCACAGAGCCAGGACAGATAAGACCTGAACCGGAGAAGCAACAGA
>NW_016690457.1:746581-747828 GCF_001604755.1 Lepidothrix coronata
ATAAAAATCAGGAGAGGAGCCTAGGAGAATAAAAATCAGGAGAGGAGCCTAGGAGAATAAAAATCAGGAGAGGAGCCTAGGAGAATAAAAATCAGGAGAGGAGCCTAGGAGAATAAAAATCAGAAGAAGAGACTAAGAAAATTAAAATCAGGAGAGGAGAATTAAAGAATTAAAATCAAGAGAGGAATCTAAGAGAATAAAAATAAGGAGAAGAGACTAAGAGAATAAAAATCAGGAGAGCAGCCTAAGAGAATAAAAATCAGGAGAGGAGCCTAGGAGAATAAAAATCAGGAGAAGAGCAAAAAAAAAATCAAAATCAGGAGAGCAGCTTAAAAAAACTGAACTTAGTAGAGGAGAGTAAAAAAATTAAAATCAGGAGAAGAGCCTAAAAAAATCAAAATCAAGAGAAGAGCCTAAAAAAATTTAAATCAGGAGCAGAGCCTAAGAGAATAAAAAGCAGGAAAGGAGCCTAAAAAAATGAAAATCAGGAGAGGAGCCTAAAAAATTTTAAATCAGGAGAGGAGCCTAAAAAACTTTAAATCAGGAGAGGAGCCTAAGAGAATAAAAATCAGGAGAGGAGCCTGGGAGAATAAAAATCAGGAGAAGAGCCAAAAAAAATCAAAATGAGGGGAGCAGCTTAAAAAAATTCAACTCAGTAGAGGAGAGTAAAAAAATTAAAATCAGGAGAAGAGCCTAAAAAAATTAAAGTCAAGAGAAGAGCATAAAAAAATTAAAATCAAGAGAAGAGCCCAAGAGAATAAAAAGCAGGAGAGGAGCCCAAAAAAAATAAAAATCAGGAGAGGAGCCTAAAAAAATCAAAATCAGAAGAAGAGCCTAAAAAAAAATCAAAATCAGGAGAGGAGCCTAAAAAAATCAAAATCAGGAGAGGAGCCTGAAAAAAAATCAAAATCAGGACAGGAGCCTAAAAAAATCAAAATCAGGAGAGGAGCCTAAAAAATTAAAATAAGGAGAAAAGCCCAAGGGAAGTGAAATCCGGAGAAGAGCCCAAGGGAAGTGAAATCAGGAGAAGAGCCTAAATAATTAATGTCTGGAGAGGAGCCTAAGAGAATTAAAATCTGGAGAGGAGCCTAAGAGAATAAAAATCAGGAGAAGAGCCTAAGACAAAATCAGGAGAGCAGCTTAAAAAAATGGAAATTAGTAGAGGAGAGTAAAAAAATTAAAATCAGGAGAAGAGCCTAAGAGAATAAAAATCAGGAGAAGAGCCTAAGAGAATAAAAATCAGGAGA
>NW_016690457.1:751901-753530 GCF_001604755.1 Lepidothrix coronata
AAGACCATCCAGTTCTGTCCTAGAGTCAATGCTCACCTTGCTCCCAGGTACTCACCTGGATTACCTCCCCTCCGGTGCCTATAGCCTCCTGGGCTGAGGGCTCTGCATCTGAAAACAAAGAAAAACCAAACCAAAACAAGAAAATCCTTAACACAGCGAGTATACGTGGAGCCAAAAGCCACATCTTTGTGCTGATGCCACGTAACAACCCACCTTCTTGCTCTGCTCCTCTGGCCTCTGACATGGTAAAGAAACCCTAAACAAAGTCACCCAGATAGATGGGGAGAGCTGAAAGAGTCTCTCTTCTCTTCAGGCAAACCACCCAGGGTCACTGCCTGCAGCCAAAGACTACAGCTGTAATCGCGCAGACTATCTGGGTGAACGAAAGGAAAACTTAAGTAGCACATCTGAAAAGTCAGTGGATACCTTCACAGGCATTTAGGGGGCTCCTGGACGCTGCTTTCCACCCATACTACTTTCAAAACACCCCAGCAATTCCTAAGCGGACACCTGAACCCTCGCTCCATCTCTGGGCTGTAACCCTCCACTGACTACTTGCAAACCTGGGTGTCTGTAGCCATCTTCAACACAGACCAGCTTCACCTCAGGATGGGATAACACTTGTGAAAAAATGTCAAGCTGCAGCTGAGATCATCAGGAGATCCCAAAAGATGCAAGGCTCCCAAGGAAAAGAAAACAAGATAACAAATTATAAAAGCACCTTACCAACACAGGACACGAAATTATTAAATTTAATAACCTTGCATTTAAGTGTAATCCTCTTCATTGCCATTTCTTCATTGCTTCTTTGGATGCCAAAGCTGATGCTTCAATAAAGCAGGAATAGCTTGAGAAGTCCCATTCATTCAAAGAAAGGGAGAGCTCTTATCCCACTGAAGCCCAGCTGCTGAATGACCTCCTCGGGCAAAGGCTGGGGTTAATATACCCCTGGCCACACCCACATACCTTCCCATGAGGCCCGAGGGAAAGGGAGGAGCCAAATGCCACAGAGTATAAAAGCTCTGGGAGGAGCAGCACTGAGTTTTTCAGCTTCAGGATGGGTAAAGGCCCTCATACAGGAAAACACTGCTAATGAGGATAAACACACCATCTCTCTTTCTGCAGCTATACCCACTGAAACAGCAAAGACCAGTTAAGAAACTAAACTTGTCTATTGGGCAGAGGGAGAAAAAGATAAACAACCTAAAAATGCAGACAAAAAATTAACTTATCAAAGAGGATGAAAGGTTAAGATGGTGGGCCACCCTGACACTCCATAGGCAGCAAGAGTTTCTGATTCTGGCATCTTTTCTATGAGAAAAAGCTTCAGCTGTGTTCAATCTGGGGGCTCACATAGCAAATTTCACTGCAGGGCTCCTGGAAATGAACAAGAACACTTTTCCCTGGGGAAAGAAAGCCCTCACCCTAATGGTCTCAGATGGAGGTGAAGAGAAATCCAGGCACTGCATAGGCAGCAAGAGCTTCTGACCCTAGCAGCTTTTCTCTGACAAAAAGCTTCAGCTGTGTTCAGTCCGGGGACTGACATGGCCAATTTCCCTCCACGGCTCCTGAAAGTGAATGAGGACCCTTTTCCCCTTTGGTAATGAACTAATTAACTTTTCCACCACA
>NW_016690457.1:758850-760472 GCF_001604755.1 Lepidothrix coronata
GTTACGGGATCCCAGAGTGCCAACATCACCAGGATCACCAGGATCTCCTGTGTTACGGGATCCCAGAGTGCCAACATCACCAGGATCACCAGGATCCCCTGTGTTCCAGGATCCCAGAGTGCCAACATCACCAGGATCCCAGGATCCCCTGTGTTCCGGGATCCCAGAGTGCCAACATCACCAGGATCACCAGGATCCCCTGTGTTCCAGGATCCCAGAGTGCCAACATCACCAGGATCCCAGGATCCCCTGTGTTCCGGGATCCCAGAGTGCCAACATCACCAGGATCCCCCATGTTCCAGGATCCCAGAGTGCCAGCATCACCAGCATCACCAGGATCCCCTGTGTTCCAGGATCCCAGAGTGCCAGCATCACCAGGATCCCCCGTGTTCTGGGATCCACAGAGTCCCAGCATCACCAGGATCTCCAGTGTTCCTGGATCCCCAGAGTCCTGGGATCCCTGGAGTCCGAAAATCAGCAGGATTCCAGGATTCCCAGTGTTCCAGGATCCCCAAGTCCCAAAATCACCATGATCCCAGGATCCCCAGAGTCCCAAAATCACCAGGATCCCCGGATCCCCAGTGTCCTGGCATCACCAGTATCCCGGGATCCCCCATGTCCCAGGATCCCCAGTGTCCCAAAATCACCAAGATCCCGGGATCGCCCATGTCCCAGGATCCCCAGAGTCCCAGGATCCCCAGTGTCCCAGGATCCACAGAGCCCAGGATCCCCCGTGTCCCAGGATCCCGAGTCCCAACATGGCCAGGATCCCAGGATTCCCAATGTTCCAGGATCCCCAGAGTCCCAGCATCACCAGGATCCCAGGATCCCCCCTGTCCCAACATCCCCTGTGTCCCAGGATCCCCTGTGAACTGGGATCCCCCGTGTCCCGGGATCCCCCATGTCCCAGGATCCCCACAATCCCAAAATCACCATGATCCCGGGATCCCCAGAGTCCCAGCATCCAGGGTTGGGATGGGACTCCCTGGGATGGGATGGGACCCCAGGTTATGATGGGACCCCCCCAGGGTTATGATGGGACCCCCGTGGGGTTGGGATGGGACCCTCTGGGGTGGGATGGGATCCTCCGGGGTTGGGAGTGGATCCTCTGGGGTTTGGATGGGACCCCCCAGGGTTGGGATGGGACCCCTCTGGGATGGGATGGGACCCCCTGGGATGGGAACCCCTGGGGTTGGGATGGGACCCCAGATTGAGATGGGACCCCCTGGGATGGGATCCTAGGTTGAGATGGGACTCCCTGGGATGGGAACCCCCGGGATTGGGATGGGACCCCCCAGGGCTGGGATGGGACCCCCCAGGGCTGGGATGGGACCCCCCAGGGCTGGGATGGGATGGGACCCCCCGGGGATGGCATAGAACCCCCAGGGCTGGGATGGAACTCCCAGGGTTGGGATGAGGTGGCTCTGACTCCGGGCAGGTTTGGAGCCGGAATTTCTCCCCCATGGAGGCCCCGGGGCAGGGAGGGGGAGGAAACCAAAGTCCCAACATCACCAGGATGCCAGGATCCCATGTCCCAGGATCCCCAGGGTCCCAGGATCCCCAGGGTCCCAGGATCCCATGTCCCTGTATCCCCAGGGTCCCAGGATCCCCAGGGTCCCAGG
>NW_016690457.1:761956-765706 GCF_001604755.1 Lepidothrix coronata
GGGGGGGTCTGGTTGGGATGGGGGGGGTCTGGTTGGGATGGGGGGGGTCTGGTAGGGTTTGGAGCCCAGAGGGAGATGGGGAGACCCCCCTATTTTCTACCAGGACCCCAAAAATTAGGAGGGAAGAGTCGGGATGGGGCTGAACATGGAGGGAGGGGCCAGGGTGGGATGGGATGGGTCCGGTTGGGATGTGGGGGATCCAGTTGGGATATGAGGGGGGTCTGGTTGGGATGTGGGGGGTCTGGTAGGGTTTGGAACCCAGAGGGAGATGGGGAGACCCCCTCCTTTTCCGCCAGCACCCCAAAAATTGGGAGGGAAGACCTGGGATGTGGCCAAGTCAATGGAGATGATCCAAGTGGGATGAGGGGGGTGCAGTTGGGATGAGGGGGGGTCTGGTTGGGATGTGGGGGCTCCAGTTGGAATGTGGGGGGTCTGGTTGGGTTTGGAGCCCAGAGGGAGATGGGGAGACCCCCCCCCTTTTTCACCAGCACCCCAAAAATTGGGAGGGAAGAGCCAGGATGGGGCCAAGTCAATGGAGATGATCCAAGAGGGATGTGGGGGATCTGGTTGGGATGGGGGGGCTCCAGTTGGGATGGGGGGGATCCAGTTGGGTATGGAGTCAGGATTCCGGAGGGATGGGGACTGGGGGACCTCCTTTTTCTGCCAGCCCCCCAAAATTTGGGAAGACGGAGCCTGGGATGTGCCTGAACCAGGAATGGGGGGGTGGGCCCTCTCTGTCCCCCCACAGCCCAGGACTGGGCCAGGAGGGACCCCCTGGGCTGGGATGGGACCCCCCTGGGCTGGGATGGGACCCCCCAGGGCTGGGATGGGACCCCTGGGGCTGGGACCCCCGGGGTTGGGATGGGATGGGACCTCCAGGGCTGGGCTGGGATCCCCCAGGATTAGGATAGGACACCCCAGGCTGGGATGGGATCCCCTGGGATTGGGATGGGAAGCCCTGGGATGGGATGGGAACCCCCGGGGATGGGATGGGACCCCCGGGGCTGGGATGGGACCTCCAGGGCTGGGCTGGGATCCCCCAGGATTAGGATAGGACACCCCAGGCTGGGATGGGATCACCTGGGATTGGGATGGGAAGCCCTGGGATGGGATGGGAACCCCCGGGGATGGGATGGGATGGGATCTCCTGGAGTTGGGATGAGACCTCTGGGGTTGGGATGGGACCCCCAGAGTTGGGACAGGATGGGACCCCCTGGGATTGGATGGGATTGGATGGGATCCCCAGGCTGGGATGGGATTCCCCAGGGCTGGGATGGGACCCCTTGGAGTTGGGATGGGAATCCCTGGGGCTGGGATGGGATCCCCCTGGGGTTGGGATGGGTCCCCCAGGCTGGGATGGGACCCCTTGGGGTTGGGCTGGGACCCCCCCAGGGCTGGGATGGGAACCCTCAAGGGTTGGGATGAGGCGGCTCCGGCTCCGGGCAGGTTTGGAGCCGGAATTTCTCCCCTGTGGAGGCTCCGGGGCAGGGAGGGGGAGGAGGAGGAGGAGGAAGGATTTGGGGCAGGGAGGAGCAGGAGGAAGTTTCGGGGAGCAGGAAGGAGGAGGAAGGGACAGGGAGGAGGAGGAGGATGGGGCAGGGAGGAGGAAGGTTTAGGGCAAGGAGGAGGAGGAGGAGGAAGGGTCGGGAGCAAGGAGTAGGACTGGGGAACAGGGAGGAGGAGGAGGATGAGAGAGAGAGGAGGAGGAAGGCTTGGGGAGGGAAGGAGGACGATTGGGGAGCAGGGAGGAGGAGGAGGAGGGGGCAGGGAGGAGGAAGGTTCAGGGCAGGGAGGAGGAGGAAGATGGGTGAGGGAGGAGGAGGAAGGATTAGGTAGGAGGGAGGAGGAGGAAGAAGGGGCAGGGAGGAGGAGGAGAAGGATGAAGGCTTGGGAACATGGAGGAGGAGAAGGATGGGACATGGAGGAGGATGAAGGCTTGGGGGGCAGGAAAGAGGAGGAGGATGGGGAGACAGGGAGGAGGAGGAGAAGGAGGAGGATGAAGGCTCAGGAAGCAGGGAGGAGGAGGAAGATGAAGGCTTGGGGGGCAGGAAGGAGGAGGAGGAAGAGAAAAGGAGGAAACAGAAGAGAAGAAGGGGGAGGAAGAAGAGGAAGAGGAGGACGAAGAGGGGGATTGGGGGGCAGGGGTGGAGGAGGAGGAGGAAGAGGAGGAGGACAAGGATGAGGATGAGGAGAAGGAAAAAGAGGAGGAGAAGGAAGACGAAGGCTTGGGGGGAAGGAAGGAGGAAGATGAAGAGAATGACAAGGAGGAGGAGGACAGGGAGGAAGAGGGGGGGGGAAAGAGGAGGAGGAGGAAGCAGAAGAGGCCAAGGAGGGTGAGGCTGAGGAGGAGGAGGAGGAGAAGGAGGAGGACGAGGAAGATGAGCAGGATGAGAAGAAGGATGAGGATAAGGAGGATGAGGATGAGAAGGATGAGGAGGATGAGGATAAGGAGGATGAGGATGAGAAGGATGAGGAGGATGAGGATAAGGATGATGAGGAGGAAGACGAGGACAAGGAGGATGAGGAGACTGAGAATGAGGATGAGGAAGGTGAAGAGGAGGAGGAGGAGGAAGAGGAGGATGAGGATAAGGATGATAAGGAGGAGGATGAGGAAGATGAGGAGGAAGATGAGGACGAGGAGGATGAGGAGGCTGAGAATGAGGATGAAGATGAGGAGGATGAGGAGGAGGATGAGGAAGATGAGGAGGAAGATGAGGATGAGGAGGATGAGGAGACTGGGAATGAGGATGAGGAAGATGAAGAGGAGGAGGAGGAAGATGAGGATAAGGAGGATGAGGATGAGGAGGATGAGGAGGATGCCGAGGAAGGCAGGGGGTCTCGGGAGGGTCTCTGACCTTGCCCTGGTAGAGCCCTTCGGCCTCGGCGCGGCTGCGCCCGGCGATGTCCTCGAACTGCGCCCGCACCTCGGCCAGGACCCCCCCCATGTCCAGGTGCCGGGAATTGTCCATGGAAAGAACCACGGACGTGTCCGAGCTCTGGGAACGCAGCTCCTGCAGCTCCTGAGGGACCGACGGGGGGACCGGGATGGGGACACCCCAAACATGGAGACCCCAAATACAGGGACACCCCAAACACGGGGACACCAAATACAGGGACACCCCAAACACGGGGACACCCCAAACACGGGGACACCCCAAACATGGAGACCCCAAACACGGGGACACCCCAATACAGGGACCCCAAATACAGGGACACCCCAATACAGGGACACCCCAATGCAGGGACACCCCAAACACGGGGACACCCCAAACACGGGGACACCCCAAATACAGGGACCCCAAATACAGGGACACCCCAATACAGAGACCCCAAATACAGGGACACCCCAAACACAGGGACACCCCAAACATGGAGACAGACCCCAAACATGGGGACAGACATCAAATACAGGGACACCCCAAATGCAGGGACACCCCAAATACAGGGACCCCAAATGCAGGGACACCCCAAACACGGGGACACCCCAATGCAGGGACCCCAAATATAGGGACACCCCAAACACAGGGACACCCCAAACACGGGGACACCCCAATGCAGGGACACCCCAATACAGGGACACCCCAAACACGGGGACACCCCAATGCAGGGACCCCAAATACAGGGACACCCCAATGCAGGGACACCCCAATACAGGGACACCCCAAACACGGGGACACCCCAATGCAGGGACCCCAAATACAGGGACACCCCAAACACGGGGACACCCCAAACATGGAGACAGACCCCAAA